>NC_091474.1:204250626-204525626 GCF_036971445.1 Narcine bancroftii | reverse complement strand
TGAATGAGTAGAGAAATCTCATGACGATTATGTTCTTTGGGGGCTTCCTATAATGTGAAATAAATAAATAAACACAATATGAATGTGCATGTGAAACCCTTTTTGCATTCATTAAATACTGTTTATCTTTTTAAGCCAGGAAAACCATATCCCCGTAAACTTATCCCAACTGGGCAAGACAGAGTTCAGGTGTTTACAAAGCTGGAATGAGCTGATGAGTCTAAACACATGCAAGCAACACAGATCAACTGTGCATTTTATTGTGCACTGACTCAAGATGTTAAGAATGATATGGGGGCCAAGAACATGATTCAAACATGAGTCCTTCTCTATTATTTGCTGTAATTCCAGGAATGAAATTTTCCAACAGCAATCATCACAAATGGCACCCCACACCCACAAGAAATGTATTACTTCTTAGATTAGATAGAGCATCCTTCTGTGCCTTCGGCCAGCTGGAATATTTTAGATGATAGTGGCAAAAAGATCATAAATATTAAAAGGAAAAAGTCAGGGTCAGATCTTAGACAAAGCTATGTTACAGAAGCAGGAAGAGAAGCCATCTCTGGAAGATGTCAGATGTCAATGGAAACAGAGCCAAGCCAATTCCAACATGCTGTTCAGTGCAAGCTTCAGACCAGAGCTGGAACATGTAGATGCTGGTGTGAAATTGATATGGTAGACTGAAGGGTCTATTTTTATCCTGCATGACCACTCAATGGCTCTGTGGATGGTATAATTTTCAAAAGCTGCCGAAAATCCATGCAGGACGGAGGAACATAATGCACAATGCTCAAAGGTAAAGAATGACATTATTCAACCAAGGGGCCAGCACAGGAGTAAAACACTGGATCCCAGTCAGTCATCTCTGTATTGGTATCGAGACTTTAGAGCCAGAGATGAAGAATAAATTGAGGACATTTCAGCTGAGGTTCAACAAGAATAATCCATGGATAATTGCTTGACAGTTGGGCATGAAAGTGAGTCAAAAAGCAATTGGGCCATTTTTTGTTTGTCAAGGAGGGATATGCAGAAAAAGATGTGGATTTTTGATCTGCCAATTGAATGTCGAGGGGTCAGAGGTGAATGGAACTGAAAGCAGGTTGTTGGGGCAAGAGATTTTGAGTAGGAGATGTCACTGCAAAAAAGTTCTCGAGAAACTCAGAAGGTCATGCAGCAACCAACAAGGCAAACAACCACTTCTGCATTCTGCACGAGACGCCAGGATCTGCAGATTTTTTGTTTAACTCCTGGATAGGTTACTGTAGCCGAGCACTACTTGAAAGAAGATACACACACGTAGTGTAGTCAGGTTAAGCTCTGAGTATTATCAGGGCTCAGGTCCAACTTTTATACTTGCACTGTTCCCACCGTGGCTCTCCTTGGCTGACATCACAACATGCATAACAAAAACAGGTTTCCCATGCGTGGGTACTTTCCTGCATAACAATACCCTTCTTTCCCTCATGCTGTCCCTCTCTGTTGGGTGTGCAGCAAGGCTAACGCCATTTTGCCATCATTGGCCTTTAAGCTGCCCTTGCCATTCACCCGTCATTTGCTTGTTGGGGCCAGTGCCATTATGCAGGCTGCAGATTTTGGTGGCGCTCACCGCCAAGAGCGCCGGTTCGATCGCCGAGGCAGCGGCCCGCCACGTGGCCCTCCAAGAACTGGTGATATTGCCCTTGTTATTGTCCTTGGTGCCTGGAGGAAAAGTCTCTGCGTCCTTCGGTGGCTGCCTTTTAGGCACAGTGCTGGTGTTTCGACTGAGCGTGCTGGGTCCAGGTATGCCGGCTTCAGTCTGTCTGTGGTGAAGACCTCCATCTTGCCTCCAAACCCCAGCTCAAATGTGGCCCCGTTGTTGCAGATGACCCAGAACAAACTCTTGTATGGCCTCTGAATGATGTGGACCCCTGCGAATGAAAACATACTCACAATCTTGCACATCTTTAGGTATGTTGGTCCTTGTGTTTCTGTGCCTGGAAGGTGGAATCAGAGCCAGGTTGTCAACTTTTTCCCTTAGCCTGCTGAGGAACACTGCTGAGTCATCCTGCTATCTGCCTGCGGATGATATGAATTCTC
This sequence comes from Narcine bancroftii, assembly GCF_036971445.1. NCBI lineage: Eukaryota > Metazoa > Chordata > Chondrichthyes > Torpediniformes > Narcinidae > Narcine > Narcine bancroftii. Next base: position 204,523,547 of record NC_091474.1, on the reverse strand, counting down.
CTGGAAACACCAGTGGAGCTCCATAAATGAGTTCGGCCAAAGAGGTGTTGAGGTCCTCCTTGGGTGTGGTGCCGATGCCCAACAGTGCCCATGGTAGCTCGTCTACCCAGTTGGGTCCTTAGAGTCTGGTCATGAGCGTGGTTTTGAGGTGCCTGTTGAAGCGCTCCACCAACCCACTGGACTATGGGTGGTAAGCTGTTGTGCAATGCAGCTGGGATGGTGAAGTTGAACCACAGACTGGAGGTGAACTGTGCCCCTCTGTTGGATATAACCAGAACTGTGCCACCCAGGACAAGATGAGGGCCCTGGTGCACGAGGTTGTAGACGTATCTGCCAGTGGGACTGTGTCTGGCCACCTGGTGAAAGTGGTTGACCATCATGGACAGATGGCGGAAACCTTGGGATACCAGCAAGGGTCCTACTATGCCCATGTGGATGTAGTAGAACCTTAGTTCTGCGGGCTCAAAGTGCTGAGGTGGGGTCTTGGTGTGCTGCTGTACCTTGGTTGTTTGGCATCGCGTGTATGCCTTCTCCCACCCACTGACCTGTTTCTGCATTCCATGCCACACATATTTGCTGGCCACCAGCCGGACTGTGGTTCTAATGGATGGGTGAGCCAGTGTGTGGATGGAGTGGAAAATCTGTCATCTCCAGTCCAGCAGGACAATGGGTCTGACCTGACCAGTGGCCACGTCGCACAGGAGGATGGTGTTATCTTTGCTGACTGGGATGTCCTGGATCTGCAGTCCTGATATTGAAGTCCTGTATTGGGGCATCTCCTCATCTTTCTACTGCACCTCCACCAGTGCCACGAAGTCCACTCCCCTTGATAGCGTGTGGATACTTTGCCTGGACAGTGTGTCGGCCACCACATTGTCCTTGCCAGAGACATGCCTTACATCTGTGGTGTACTCTTGGATGTAAGATGGGTGTCGTTGCTGGCAGGCCAAAAAGGGTCTAAGATCTTAGCCAAGGTGAAAGTCAGGGTCTTGTGATCTGTGAAAACCGTGAAGGACCTGACCTCTAGGAATTACCTGAAGTGGTTGATGGCTAAGTACAGCACCAGTAGCTGTCTGTTGAAATCACTGTACTTCTGATATGGAGGCCACAGATGTTTGCTGAAGAAAGCTAGTGGCCGCCAACTTCCTTCAATCTGCTGATCCAGAACTCCGCCGATCCCCATTCACAAGGCAACCACCGTAAGGGCCGTTGGAGTGTCTGACCTGGGATGTGTCAGGAGACTGGCATCCATCAGGGCTTCCTTGGCCTTCATGAAGGCTTACACTGACCACTTCGCCTTGCCTGCCATCCTGTGGCCCAGGAAGTTGATGGCCTCCAATCCAAACTGGGTTGATCATCAGCTGAACTCGCTCATTCGGGTGTAAAGGTTGCGATGGTGCACCATATGGTCCTGTTGGTTCCTGCTCGGCACCAGGATGTTGTCAAGGTACATGAAGGCGTCATCAAGGTCGCAGCCCAATGCGTCCATGAGTTGCTGAAAGGTCTATGCGGTGTTCTTTAGCCCAGAGGAATTTGAAGAGGCTGAATTGGGTGATGATGGCTGTTTTTGGGATATCATCAGATCCTGGTACACCCTGATGATATCCCCACATGAGGTCAACCTTGGAGAAGATTCTTGCCCAGTACAGGTTAGGTGTGAAGTCCTGGCATAGGGTACCAAACTGGCATTGTGGCCTCGTTGAGCCAGCAGTAGTCGCCACGTGGCCTCCAGCCCCCAGTTGCTTTGGGTACTATGTGCAGGGGAGAAGCCCATGGGCTGTCCGATCGCTGTATGATGCCAAGCTCCTCCAGCTTCCTGAATTCCTCTTTCACCAGCTGGAGCTTCTCTGGAGGAAGGCGTCTTGCTCTTGCGTGGAGAGTCAGACCCTGAGTCAGAATGTGGTGCTGTACTCCATGTCGGGGCATAACTGTGGTGAATTGGGGTGAACACTGAAGGGAACTTAGCCAGGACCCTGGCATACTCATTGTCCGATCTCTGTCCGGAGTCCAGGTGGAGTGCTGGGAGCCTGGCATCTTTGAGGGGGAAGGTTTGAAAAGTCTTGGCATGGACCAATTTCCTTCCCTTGAGGTCCACTAGCAGGCTGTGGGCACGCAAAAAATCTGCCCCGAGGAGTGGCTGTTCCACTGCGGCCACCGTGAACACCTACAAGAAGAGGCTGCCTCCCAACTGCAGTTGGTCTTTGCGGATACCATAGGTCCGAATCATGCCATTGCTGGAAGCCCTTAGCGTGGGGCCCAACTGTCTGCTCCTGGAGTGCTTGCCCAACAGAGGCAGGACACTGATCTCTGCTCCTGTGTCCATAAGGAAGCATTGTCTGGACTGGCAGTCCCAAACATACAGGAAGCTATCTTGATGGCCAGCCGTTGTGGCCATTAGTGACAGCTGGACCCAACGTTTACCTGAAATATGCATGGCATCCTGCATCAGCGGGCTCTGGCGCCCCATCTCTGTTGGTAGAAACCCCACTGGTCGTCTGGATAACCTCCTCTGGGGCACTGCTGTTCTCTTGGCAGCTCTGGATGGGTCAGACTATGGGGTTTAGTGACAAGCCCCACACATGCTGAGCACTCTCTCTTCTGTTTCCACAGAATGTCCACTCATGCTGTGACTTTTTGGGGGTCACTGAAATCCATGTCAGCCAGGAGAAGTTGGATATCCTCATGCAGTTGCTCCAGGAAGGCCTCCAGGGTTTGCCCAGGATAGTCAGCATCTTGTTCATGAGGCCTGATGTGGGCCTGTCCCCTAGCACATCCAGGTGGAGCAGACATGGTCCTCTTTCATGCCCTGAGAGCCCGAAGGTCTTGATCAGCAAGTCCTTGAAAGCAGTGTATGAACCATCTGATGGGAGCTCCTGAATGAAGTTGGCTATCCGGCCTGCTGAGTCCTTGTTCAGGGCACTCACCACAAGGTAGTACCGGGTGGATTCTGCTGTGATCTGCCTGATCTGGAACTGTGCCTCAGTCTGGTCAAATCACACACATGGTGATTCATCCAAAAGTTTGGCAGCTTGAGTGCAACCGTGTTGATGCTGCCTGCTCACTCATTGTTGGGTTTAGATGCTGTCTAAACCGTTGGGGGTCACCAATTGTATCCATGCGCTACCGAAAAAAAGACATACACATATAGTGTAGACAGGTGAAGCTCTGACTTTTATACTTGCACTGTTCCTGCTGTGGCCCCCCTTGGCTGACGTCACAACATGCATAACAAAAGCAGGTTTCCCAAGTACAGGTATTTGCCTACATAACAATGCCCTTCTTCCCCATGCGGTGTCCCTGTCTGTTGGCTGCACAGCAAAACCAGTGCCATTTTGGGATTGCTGGCCTTTAAGCTGCCCTTGCCATTCACCCACCGGTTTGCTTGTTGGGGCCAGTGCTGCTGCACAGGTTGCTAGCCTTTGGTTGCGCTCACCGCCTGGAGCGCCAGCTCAATCACTGCCATGATGGACAGCCATATTCCTATGGACAAGACAGCAAAGATGCACCTACTGAGCTATTCTCACCACATCTTTTGATGAAAATGCAGAAAAAGAATCACCCACCAGGTGTAAGAAGATGGTTTCACTCCATGAGGAACTTTTTTTTTACTGAAAGAAATACCAGCAGAATGACCCTCCTTCAGATGATCTTTCTTCCAAATCAAAGAGACACAGTTTTACAGCTGCTCCACAGATGAGTCAAAATTGTAGCTAGAGGTGTTTTCCTGAAGCTTAAGACTGTGCAGTCACTGAGTGGTGCATTTACCCTTCTATCAAAATTAATGTATTTAAAATGGAAAAGAAACAAATGAGACTGAGATGAAGATTGAGAGGAATAGAGAATTCCCATGAATCTAGTTAACTATGGTACTGTTTCAGCATAGATTTTGGTTAGATTAAAAAAAACTAAATTCCTCACATGATTAAAATCGTATTTAACAGAGCAAAGGTGATGGGCTGAATAGCCTAATCTTTCTCCTATAAATTATTCTTTCTCTCTCTCTCTCTCTCTCTCTCTTTCTCTCTCTCTCTCTCTCTCTCCTCTCTTTTCTCTCACACAGCATGTACAAGATTTGCTGGGAGCACATCATCATTTTTATCCAACACAGAAAGCAGTATTCTTGGCCTGGAATGTAATCTTTTTTTTTATATATATATTTTTTTTATTTTTCACACTATGAACCATACTGACCAAAATACACACAAACATTTCCCTCTTGAATATACACAGTGTCTGCCTGGAATGTAATCTTGAAGATATTTAAGATTGAATAATGGCTCCATAGCAATAGCAGAGAATGTTTCATCATAAAGCAGCAGGAAATTCTTAAATGTGTTAATTTGTTAATTCTATTCCTTTAGTTCAAAATTCAGTTCATTAAAGTATCGGTGGATGATAACTTTGTTGCTAAGCTGAAACATAGCGCTCAATTTACTTCCAAAGTAGGCTGTTCAAATCCTTGTTTTTATTCAAGCAGTGTGAAACATGAAAGTCTGCAGATGTCAAAATGCTGGAGGAACATAGCCGGTCTTTCCAGCATCCGTAAAAAGCAAAGATATATTGTCGACGTTTTGGGCCCGAGCCCTTCTTCAAGGAATAAGCAGAATGAGCTAGCAACAGAAAGCTCAGAAAGTCTCAGAATTTAGGCAATGCTGGTTGGGGAGGAATTCAGACCAACAAATGATGTTAATTACATATTTGTGTGCAAGGAGACAGGGAAGGGAAACAGCACTGGGGGATGGTGACAGAGGAAGAAGTAAGGGGGTATAACGAAAGCCAGAAAAGTAAATATTATGTCATCTGATTGGAGGGTACCCAGTCAGAAGACAAGGTGTTGTTCCTCCAATTTGTGGGTGGTCTCAGTCTGGCAGTGCATGAGACCATGTACAGACATGTCAACAAGGGAATGGGATGTGGAATTGAAACGGGTGGGCACTGGGAGTTCCACATTATTGCGGCAGACAGAACAACACTTCTTATTTGAGAAATCCCTCACAACTAAAGAAAATCATAACCAAAATCCCTTCCATTAGATTTGAGAAGAGACTAAAGTGTTAACAATTGAACACTAGTCATTTGATACATTCCATTTCCTGCATGAGTCAATGAGCTGTCTACACTTTCCAAGCCTTCCTGGAATATTGTAAGGCTGTTGTGCATCACCCTAACAACTTGGCCACCAATTTTGATTGCTATTACAACTTGGTTCATTCACAAAAAAATATTTCAACTAGTTTTCCAGTCCGACAAACTCGATTAATTACTTTTGACTACATGCCAGAAGAATTCAACAAATCTGCCTCCTATTCAACAGAAAATGCGATTAGAAGTAACACTTCCTAATTGTTAAGATTCACAGGGAATAGGCACCACTTCACGTCTATCAGTTGGACACTAATGGCTTCCATGGAGGAATTTTTGAGATGACACATGGAGATACAGAAAGTACAAAGAATTAAAGCAAATTGGTAAAGTTTTTAAAAAGAGTCACCACCTTAAAATGAGAGCCAAGACCCTCAGGGCATATGTGAGGGGATTCACTCAGGATCAAAGAAATCTGAAATCTTCACTCACAATATTTTTTCAATTAAGATGATTGATGGAAAATTTCAAAACTGAAGTTGACCTATGAATGGCCCACTGCTGTTTCTTAAATCCAATGTTACAAAACATTTGCCTTTTCAGAATATCTCATCACTTCACACCACTTCACTTAATGAATTGGTTGTTACTTTACATGCACAAAGATTTGTAAACAACCATGAAATGAATGACTCATAAAGTTGATGGATGCTGGTTACTATATGTTTTGTCAGGTTTCATGAGGCACTGGTCTGTCTCACAAAATGTAACCAAGTTCTGGAAGAAAAAAGAGGAAAACTCCAGGAATGATTGGTTTAGCTGAAGAGTAGTCAGTTGGCCATAGAGTGCTCATGGATTATTCAATGAGGTGAACAGAAAGCCAAGGATGAGCCTTCTCCACTGCCAGAGTGAGGCCCAAGGTAAACCAGTAGAACAACCTGGGCAGTCTACAGCCCAATGGTATAATCATTGAATTTTCAAATTTCAGGCAACATATCCCCTCTTCTTTTTAACTACTTTCCCCTTTCTCCTCCCAATTCCCCACCATTTTTGTCACCTTTTCCATCTGACCCCACCTAACTCCATACCCTAACCATTTGCATTCTCTTCCTTCTTTGGTTCCTTCCTTTTCCACCCATATTTCCACCATTGGATTCTTCCCTCCCCCCTTCCCCCTTCCCCCTTCCCTTCAGTTCCATCTGGTCTCTCATTACAACACTATTGTCTCCTTCACTACTGATCCAGCACACCTCACCCTGTATGAGTCATCTTTTACAAAGCACAAAAGTGTTTGAGGAACTCAGCAGGGCACACAGCATCCATGGAAAGCAAAAGGCTTGGGCTTCCTTATCGGAAGACCACAGTCAGTACAAATTGGAAACAACATCTCCTCCTCACTAATTATCAACATTGGCACACATCAAGAATGTGTGCTTAGCCCACTGCTCTACTCATTATACACCCATGACTCTGTTGCCAGGCACAAATCCAATGCTATCTACAAATTTGCCAATGACACCACAGTTTTCGGCAGAATTACAAATGACAACGAGGAAGTGTACAGGAGGAAATAGATCAGCTCATTGAGTGGTGTGTAATGGAGGATTAAAACCATGTACTCAGATGCTTTTTGCTTATGTGGAACTGACGACACTGGGTCCACACGCAGGTCACCTTACTTTCAGAACTAGCAGATGTAATTAAACTCAGCCATGGGGACTTATCTGAAGATACACTTTGAAATGGAATTCCACCGTGAGGCCCAGGGAAAGCAGTTGTCAAATACGACACTCTGAAATTGACGTATTGGTCACAACCTGTCTTGCTCAAGAAGTTTTAATGAGTCCTTGTATCTACGAGATAAACCAGGATATCATAGCATCCTGCTCCATAATAATTAATCTTCTAAATTGTAGAATAGTATGCTCAGCTTTGATTTTGACTGACAAATGTTAGAGGGAGTGGGTGCATGATTAATTGTTTTTGGGGTATAAAAGTCTGTGGTCCTGCTGCTGAAGTTTAGACTCTCCAAGGGGTGGGAACACCCCTTGTCAAGAAGGAAGAACAGCCAGAGTCCGAGCAACGTCCCGGTCGGGGGAGGTGGAGAAGCTGCTACCAGCGCCCTGACAACCTACTACAAGTGTGCAGTCGTTGCCTCGCTTCGGCAGTTGGGACCAGTCCAAGCGTTGATAAGTATAGTTGGGAAGGGCTTGCATATTGTAGTGTGAAATCAGCTTTTGAATTAGTAATAAACATTTGTATAAACTGAACTGCTCTCGGTGTGTGTGTCTATTTTCTTTCGGTAGCTAAAACACTGTGACCAATCTAAAATGAACAAAATGAGAGGTATAAGTTTACCCAAGACATGGTGTCACACCAACAACCACGCTCAACGTTAGCAAAACCAAGGAGATGATTGTGGACTTCAGGAGGAAGTCATGGGAACATGACCCAGTCCTCATCGAGAGCTCAGTAGTGAAAAGGATCAAAAATTTCAAATTCCTGGGTGTCAACAACTCCGAGGATCTGTCTTGGAGCCTCCTTGTCAATGCAGTCATGAAAAAGGTTTGCCAGCGGCAATGTGAGGTGTTTGAGGAGATTTGGTATGTCACCAAAATCTTCTACAGGTATTCCGTGGAGAGCATTCTGGCTGGTTGCATTACTGTCTGGTATAGAAGTGCCAATTCTTAGGACAAGAAAAAAAATTCCATAGGGTTGTTAACTTGGCCTGTGACATCACAGACACAAGACTTCACTCCATCTAGGATATCTAAAGAGGCGGTGCCTTAAAAAAGGAGCCTCTATCCTCAAAAACCCCCACCTCCCAGGCCATGCCCTCTTCACTCTACTACCATCAGGAAAAAAGTACAGGAGCCTGAAGATGAATACTCAGCAGCATAAGGACAGCTTCTTCTCCGCTGCCATCAGAATCCTGAATAATCAATGAACCAAAGACACTTCTGGTGCACTATTATTTTTGCTGAAAGGCACTGAATTTTGTGACTTGTTCATGACAATAAATTCTGATACTGATTGTAGGCACTTTCAGGTGGCCAATTGCCCCACATTTAAAGCCGCATGTTTAGGCAATATGCGGATGTTTTGAGGCCACTTGAATGTGCATTTGGAAGATGAGCTACAGAATGGAGCTGGCTGAAAGTGGATGTTAAAGGGTCAGGCTGCTGATCACAGCTGACACTGGGCAGGAGCTGGAGTGTGCTCAGAGCCACATCCTGTGCAGCTGTGTCCTTCAGGTGGTCAGCGTTGTGCTTTGAAAGCTGCCACCTGAACGGCAATTTGAGGGGCCACTTCTGCTTCTTCAGGCGGATTCTTAGTGTAGAATGCACCTGAAAAAGCCTTTTGTGTCTGAGCCTTCTTCAAATATACCTGAAGACAGATTGAGATTGAGGTCCACTTCACATCTTGCTTCCCATACATCTCTCTCCCTCTCCTCCTCGACTCCCTTCATTCCTGAAGAAGGGCTCAGGCCTGAACAATCCCCGCCCAGATTCCACACCACCCACCCATGATTCCAGCTCTCCCTGCTCCACCCTCTCAGACCTGATGAAGTGTTCTGGCCCACAATATTGACCATAAGACATAGAAGTAGAATTTGGTCATTCAGTCCAACAAATATGCCTATCTATTACATCATGGCTGATGTACTATCCTTTTCAACCCCATTCTCCTGCTTTCTCTCCAAAACCCTTGATGGTTCATTTGCTACAGCAATGATTTACCACAGCTTACAAACAAAGAAAGAATACACTCACCCGTTTCATTCAGTACACCATAAAATCGACTTTCTTTATTATTTTTCTTGATACAACATTGCATCCTTCAACTCCCCAAGTACCACTCAACTAAACTCCTCTGACCTTCACACTGGTTCCTGCTACATGGGTGATCCTGAAGCTCTCACTCTCCTCCTCCAACATCTGAGATCCATCACGTAAACTGATGTTTAACACACCCACACATGCAATCTCTATTATTCACACACACATCGCTTCACTTACATCATCAGCGGTGACCGGCACCAATCCCGACAAAGGCGTGACCATGACAGCCCCCCACCCACTCTCACCCTCCGAGCCATACAAGGAGGTGACTGATTGGAACTGTCCCACTATGTAACGGTCCAGAGGACTGACCTTGTACAATAACAGGTTTGAAGGGTCCTCTGACTTAAGCTTTGACACCAACTTAAATCTATTGACGAAAACCGTGTCACCTTTTCAATTCCTGTTAATCACATACGTTTTTGGATGGTGTTATAAGACCATGTCTCTTTGGCTTGGTTTCGCGGATGAAGATTTATGGAGGGGTAATGTCCACGTCAGCTGCAGGATCGTTTGTGGCTGACAAGTCCGATGCGGGACAAGCAGACACGGTTGCAGCGGTTGCAAGGGAAAATTGGTTGGTTGGGGTTGAGTGTTGGGATTTTCCTCCTTTGTCTTTTGTCAGTGAGGTGGGCTCTGCGGTCTTCATCAAAGGAGGTTGCTGCCCGCCGAACTGTGAGGCGCCAAGATGCACGGTTTGAGGTGATATCAGCCCACTGGCGGTGGTCAATGTGGCAGGCACCAAGAGATTTATTTAGGCAGTCCTTGTACCTCTTTGGTGCACCTCTGTCTCAGTGGCCAGTGGAGAGCTCGCCATATAACACGATCTTGGGAAGGCGATGGTCCTCCATTCAGGAGACGTGACCTACCCAGAGCAGTTGGATCTTCAGCAGTGTGGATTCAATGCTGTCGGCCTCTGCCATCTCGAATACTTTGATGTTGGTGATGAAGTCGCTCCAATGAATGTTGAGAATGGAGTGGAGACAACACTGATGGAAGCTTTCTAGGAGCCGTAGGTGATGCCGGTAGAGGACCCATGATTCAGAGCTGAACAGGAGTGTGGGTATAACAACGACTCTGTATATACTAATCTTAGTGAGGTTTTTCAGTTGGTTGTTTTTCCAGACTCTTTTGTGTAATCTTCCAAAGGCGCTATTTGCCTTGGCGAGTCTGTTGTCTATCTCGTTGTCGATCCTTGCATCCGATGAAATGGTGCAGCCAAGATAGGTAAACTGGTTGACCGTTTTGAGTTCAGTGTGCCCGATGGAGATATGAGGGGGCTGGTAGTCATGGTGGGGAACTGGCTGATGGAGGACCTCAGTTTTCTTCAGGCTGACTTCCAGGCCAAACATTTTGGCAGTTTCCGAAAAACAGGACGTCAAGCGCTGAAGAGCTGGCTCTGAATGGGCAACTAAAGCGGCATCGTCTGCAAAGAGTAGTTTACGGACAAGTTGCTCTTGTGTCTTGGTGTGAGCTTGGAGGCGCCTCAGATTGAAGAGACTGCCATCCGTGCAGTACCAGATGTAAACAGCGTCTTCATTGTTGAGGTCTTTCATGGCTTGTTTCAGCATCATGCTGAAGAAGATTGAAAAGAGGGTTGGTGCGAGAACGCAGCCTTGCTTCACGCCATTGTTAATGGAGAAGGGTTCAGAGAGTTCATTGCTGTATCCATATAACCATATAACAATTACCATAGGGAAGCAGGCCATCACGGCCCTTACAAGAATTGAAACATTTGCACTCTCCTGGTCCCATTGACCTGCATTCTGCCCATAACCCTCCACACCTTTTACATCCATATACCTATTCGAATTTTTCTTAAAATATAATATTTTACACGCCTCCACCACCTCCACCATAGGCTCATTCCACACCAACACCGCTCTCTGAGTAAAGAAGCTTCCTCTTGTGGAGCACTTCAACTTTTGCCCCCTAACTCTCAACTCATGTCCTCTTGTTTGAATCTCCCCTTTCCTCAATGGAAAAAGTCTATCCACATCTATTCTATCTATTCCCTTCAAAATGTTAAAGACCTCTATCAAATTCCCGCCTCAGCCTTCTACGCTCCATGGAATAAAGACCTAACTTGTTTAACCTTTCTCTATAACTTAGGTGCTGAAACCCAGTGATCATTCTGGTTAATCTTTTCTGTACTTTCTCTATTTTATTCAAATCCTTTCTATAATTTGGTGACCAGAACTGAACACAATATTCCAAATTTGCCTCACCAATACCTTGTACAATTTTAACATTACCTCTCAACTCTTATACTTTATGCTCTGATTTATAAAGGCCACCATTCCAAAGGCTTTCTTCACCACCCTGAGATTCCACCTTCAGGGAACTATGTACCATTATTCCTAGATCTCTCTGTTCAGTTGCATTCTTTAACACTCTACCAATCACCATTTATGTCCTATTTTGATTAGTCCTACCAAAATGTATCAGCTCACACTTGTCAGCATTAAACTCCTTTTGCCAACTTTCAGCCCATACTTCTAACTTGCCCAAATCTCTGCAAGATTTGAAAACCTCTCTCTATCCACAATGCCACCTGTCTTAGTATCATCTGCATACTTACTAATCCATTTATCACCCCATCATCTAGATCATTAATGTATATTACAAACAACAATGGACCCAGTACAGATCCTTGAAGCCCACTACTAACCACCAGCTTCCAACCCGACAAACAGTTATCTACTCCTCTCTGGCATCTCCCATCCAGCCACTGCTGAATCCATTGTACCTTCCGAGTCAAAGGACCTGAAAAGGACCATTGAAAATGGGCTGAAGAGATTTGTGAACAGCATCATGCCAGAGGAACACATGAGTACAGTGTTGTAGATCAGTCGGCACATGTACTGCAGGTGATGCCTGCTCTTGGGAGTAGGCTGGAGTTAACTCATGTTTTCCCGAAGATGATCAACATAGCTAGCCAGATCATAGAGTGTTGAGCTTGGACTTGGATTCACAAACTCACCTGGCAAGGTTAATGTAGTGCCATATACTAGCTCTACCACTGAACATCCAAGATCTGCCTTAACACCAGTATGCAAGGTAAGGGGAACCATGGGCAAATGGTCGCTCCACATAAATGAATCATCACCTGCTATTAATGCTGCCTTCATTTGTCATTGGCCTGTGAATGGTAAGCTGTAGTGCGAATACGGGTAGTTCCCAGAGATCAGTGAGAGCTTGGAACAACGTCAACTCAATCTGAGACCCTCAGATTGTAATAGTGACCGGAGCACCAAAAGATGGAATCCAATGATCCACAAAAGCCCTAGTGACCGACTCCACAGAGAGAGGAATGGGCCTCCTGCCACCAGGTAGTCAGAACTTCACATGTGAGCTGATAAGTATATTCCTGAGATGGCAGAAGTGGGCCTAATAAGTTTAGGTCCTCATTCTGAAAATGAGAATCTGAAACAACATTGTTTTTTTCAAATATCACCCAGCCAAACTATTCTCATTGGCTCACTCCACACAAGTGATCCTGACACTCTCATTCTCCTTCTTCTGCATCTGAGATTTATCAACCGTATACTGATGCTTAACAAGCCCTTGCATGTGCGCTATTACTCATGCGTGTTGCTTCCTTTACGTCATCAGTAATAGCAGGCACCGCTCCCGATTAAGGTAAGTATGTGACCACGACACTCTCTCTCCCACTGATATCATTCGACCTGCTGAGTTCCTCCAGCAGATTATGTTTAACTTCAGATTCTCTTGGATAAGGACAGAGTGAATGATCCACCTAAATAGAGGACAAAGTTAGGAAGGGCCCAGTGTGTTCAGGGATCAATTCTCTTACCTAACTCAGCAGGAAAGAAACACAAAAACTGCAGATGCTGAAATTTTGAGTGAAGAAGAAGATGGAGGGACTCAGTGGGTCAGGCAGCGACGATGGGTAGAAATGTTCATCAACATAATGGAGTCTCAGTGAAGAGATTCTGACCCAAAATGTAGACTGATATAGTTTGCCATCACCATTGCATTAGTTTCATCTCAGATGCTCTCAATTGCCAGAAAGAAACAGACAGAATGAGCATACACCTTAAGCAGGTTGCAAGCTTCCCTAAAGAAGCATTAATTAATTGCTTCATTCCTTATTGATATTGGAACCTTGGTTCCTCCTCCTTTCATTACTTTTATTAAATTTTATGCATTGAAGACTTATACAAGTATGAATGTGCCCCACCATAATTTCTTCCAGCATAGTTTCTATCCATGTTTTTGCATTACTGTTGAGGTGTTTGAATGTGGCACATAGTGTTACAATCATTTAGGCCTGCTGATGCACAGCACCAGTAATCCAAGTTCAATCCTGACCTTTGCCTGTTGAAAGTGTGGAGTTGGCATGTTCATTGTAGAACCACTTGGATTTCATCTAGCTCTTCTGATCTCTTCACCTCAAAGACACACTCATAGGTAAATTGGCAACTTGGTAAATTGCTGCTGAAGTAGGTAAGGGAATCTGGATGGAGTTGAGAGTATGTGAATAGGTCACTGGAATTATGTGGGTAATGGACTGATGGGAATGCTCTAAGACTGGCATAGGTTCAGTGGGCCAGATTGTCTCAACTATGTTGTGATGTATGTGTGTGTATGCTTTTCTCTATTTAATTTTATCTCATAATTTGTCTCTTTATCATTTCCTTGGTCCTTTGCTGCTGTCTCCCTACATTTTCAAATTTGATGGTTTTCTTTGATCCAATAATCCTTGGAATGGAAATTAGTTTCAAAGGAACCTTTATCACTGAGCACATCGACATTTTTCTTCAAATGCTTGGCATTGGCAAAACTTCTTTTTGATTTTAAATTTTAATTTTAAAACTTTTCTTCTGATTTCCCAAAATAAGTAGCTTTATTTAATTCAAGATTTGTTTCTGATTTAAGTAGTCTTCTTTTTTGAAGATTGTAGATTAAGGTGTTGTTGTTGAACATTACCATATCAAAATTGTTTTATAAATATGTGTTATTAACCTATATATAAAGAAGAATTGGTCACCAATATAATTTACCCATAAGCATTGACGTGGTAAAATATGGAAAACTATTTATGAAACTAGGCTGATTCCCCCTAATGTGTGTGTGTGTGTGTGTGTGTGTGTGTGTGTGTGTGTGTGTGTGTGTGTGTGTGTGTGTGGTGAGAGAGAGAGAGAGAGAGAGAGAGAGGATAATAAATCTTGTCATGGATCATTATTCCCATTACTATCAAGAGGAGTTATAATGGTTTTCATCTAACAGCCAGTCAATTATCTGAGTATCTAATGGGAAGGGCCCCTGAGATAACTTTGGATCCTTGAAAATTTTAACCTGTTCTCTCTAAATTATTACAGAATCTGCATAATCTTAGTTGAAACTTTCTTTTTGTAAAATTGATTCAGGATTTTAATGATGCCCATCAGGTTGGCCTTGGGTCTAATAGCAATAAACACTCAAAAATCACTTGTAGTACATCATAACAAAGATTCCGGCAAAATCTGATTGGAGGAAATCAGTTTGTGTGTGTCTAATGAGCAACAAATCTCTCTCTGAAACTAACAAAACTTCCTGAGTGGTAACCATTTACCATTTAAGCACCAGAGCCTGGTGAAAATTCATAAATGTTAAATTCTGTGCACAGTATAAGAATTGCCTGATACCAGCGAAATTCGAGAAGTGAGAAGTGAATGATTGGACCATTAAAGCAAAGAACGTTCCTGAACAGAAACACATTACATACACGTGCTCTTAGAATTAGAAAGTGGTTAAGTTAAGTTAATAGTAATAAGTTAAAGTTTGATCCTGTTTCATGTTTAAAGAAAATTAAAAGTAACTTTTGTTTAAGTAACCATTTGTCTTGGTGAATTTCTGTTGCTGCTGGGTTTTGGGGTCCTCTGGGCTCATAACACTACTATTACATGACAATAAAGGAATCTTGAATTCTCATAACACTTGTGGATTCTTCGGTGATGTCAGAACCATCAATAGCCCAATTATTCAAGAGCCCACCTTGCCAAGAACAAAGAATAGAGGAGAGTTTACCAAAGCAGTCTAGGCCCCAGAGAAAAATCACTGTAAAGATCTCCTCAGTGGATTCTCTGTCCTTGATGCAAATGTCCTTGCTTCAATCATACAGCTTTTGACAAGTTCACAAGGGCTAAGGTACCGAGGAAAGGGTTTTTCTCTATTTGCTCTAATGTTGTGGAATTGGATGTCAGGATCGGATCTAATAGTCAACTCCAGGTTCAGGGGTTTATGGACCAGTAGAGGGTGTTGGGGCTACTGCGTCTGCTACTGGATAAAATGGGGGAAGCTGTTGGGTGTAGTGGGGGTTGCTATATCAGCAGACCCTCTGGTCAGAGTGCAGTGGTAACGGTGACAAATCAATAAATAGCAGAAGGAAGTTGCGCTTAAGTTGCGCATGATGTTGTAAGGGGCAGGCAGCAAGGGTCAAGAACAATTAGCTAAGAATTTAAACATGAGACAGATTCCCACCATTAGATTTTCTCACTAAATCAGACTTCATAAACACTCTGAACTCATGTTTCTGCATGAGTGGCCCACACTGTTCAATTATGCATAGACAAAATTATCAGAATTGACATCCCAGCTTGTGCTGTCCAGTGACAGAGCATATTATGCATTCTAGACTCCAATATTCTGCAGTTCAGTACATGGAGGACTCAAAGAAAATAACCAATATTATGTAGCTCACTGCAAGCCCCTGGATCCCCCCTTATACTTCATTTTTCATTGATGCTGAACAAAATGGACCAATCAATCCAATTTCAAGCCACTTAATTTTTTTTTGGCAATGAATCAAGCCAACAGTTGGTTGTGTTTATAAAATTGGCCAGATTGCTGTGGGAGATGATGTTCGGCACAGACCAGTAGGGCCAATCTGGCCTGTTTATGTGCTGTAAATGGTTATATGGTTATATAAGTATAAATATATAGATTATTTCTAATACAAATAACAATCATGTTCCTTTATTGTGTCCAATAATGTAGATTTCTGAAAGATCTCACAAGTTAATTTGAATCAAATGTGCATTTTCAAATTCAGTTTACTCTCAGTGTCCTGAATGCACCTGAATTTGGAAATGAGCACCACATTACCACTTCCCCTACCATCAAATCAGGTTTCATAGGGATTCCAAATCTCTCATGAACAGATTGTGAACATCTTGATTCCTATTATCATTGAACAGTTCTATAAATAAGCACATAAGATCTCTTCTTTTTTAATTTTTTTTTATTTTTCACACTATGAACCATACTGACCAAAATATACACAAACATTTCCCTCTTGAATATACACAGTGTCATTTTCTCCCCTTTTCACCCCTCCCTTCCCTCCCTCCTTCACCCCCCCCCCCTCCCCACCCACTCAACGTTCAACCTATATGATACATTAAACAATGTCATCACACAGTAAAATAAACAAGAAATTTGTGTCATCTACTTTTACATACTGGGTCTGTTCATTTTGTCTTCTTCTCCTTCTGTCATTTTAGGCGGTGGAGGTTCGCGGTAGGACTTCTCTATTGTGTTCCATGTACAGTTTCCAAATTTGTTCGAATACTGTGATGTTATTTCTTAAATTATATGTTATTTTTTCCAATGGAAAAAATTGCTGTATTCTCAGGCTATCTTCTAATTTCCAGGTTGACATAATACATTTTTTTGCTACAGCTAAGGCTATCATAATAAATCTTTTTTGTGCTCCATCCAAATCGAGTCCAAGTTCTTTACTTCTTATATTACTTAGAAGAAAGATCTCTGTATTTTTGGTATGTTGCTTTTTGTGATTTTATTTAATACCTGATTTAGATCTTCCCAAAACTTTTCCACTTTCTCACATGCCCAAATTGCATGTACTGTTGTTCCCATTTCCTTCTTACAGCGAAAACATCTGTCTGATACTGTTGGGTCCTATTTATTTAACTTTTGGGGTGTGGTGTATAGCCTGTGTAACCAATTATATTGTATCATGTGTAACCTTGTGTTTATTTTATTTCTCATAGTTCTGGAGCATAGCTTTTCCCATGTTTCATTCCTTATCTTTATGTTTAGATCTTGTTCCCATTTTTGTTTGAGTTTACAGCTTATTTCATCATTCTCTTTCTCTTGCAATTTGATGTACATGTTTGTTATAAATCTTTTAATTATCATTGTGTCTGTAATCACATATTCAAAATTGCTTCCTTCTGGTAACCTCAGCCTGCTTCCCAATTTGTCCTTCAAGTAGGTTTTCAGTTGGTGGTATGCAAACATTGTACCGTGAGTTATACCATATTTGCACATCATTTGTTCAAAAGATAATAATTTATTTCCTGAAAAACAATTTTCTATTCTTTAGATCCCTTTTCTCTCCCATTTTCTGAAGGAAAGGTTATCTATTGTGAAGGGGATTAGTTGATTTTGCGTCAATATTAATTTTGGTAGTTGATAATTTGTTTTGTTCCTTTCTACGTGAATATTCTTCCAAATGTTGAGCAGATGGTGCAGCACTGGTGAATTCCCATGTTACACCAGCTTTTAATCCCACTTATATAGTATATGTTCAGGTGCCTTCTCCCCTATTTTATCTAGCTCTAATCTGGTCCAATCTGGTATTTCCCTTGTTTGATAAAAATCTGATAGTTATCTTAATTGTGCTGCTCTATAATAATTCTTAAAGTTTGGTAGCTGAAAGCCTCCTTGTTTGTACCATTCTGTTAATTTATCTAGTGCTATCCTCGGTTTCCCCCCTTTCCATAGAATTTCCTTATTATTTTCTTTAGCTCCTTGAAGAATTTCTCTGTTAGGTGAATTGGTAATGATTGGAATAGGTATTGTATCCTTGGGAAGATATTCATTTTAATGCAATTTATCCTTCCTAAAGGAAGACAGTGGTAAATCTTTCCAATGTTCTAATTCATCTTGTAATTTCTTCATTAATGGCTGATAATTTAGTTTGTATAGATGGCCTAGATTATTATCTAGTTGAATATCTAGGTATCGGATTGCTTGTGTTCTCAGTTCGATATAATTGCTTATAGAATTCCATAAGTTTTCATTGATCTCTGTTGGGTTAAATGTAATTTGTTTGTCCTTTTTCCTTGATGCCAATACCGTTCTTTGAGCTAGTTCTGTCTTAAGCTGCCAAGCTAGTATTTTGTGTGTTTTTTCTCCTAGCTCATAATACTTCTGTTTTGTCTTCATTATGTTCTTCTCCACCTTGAATGTTTGTAGTGTTTCATATTTTATTTTTTTGTCCGCCAATTCTCTTCTTTTTGTTGTATCTTCCCTTGTTGCTAGTTCTTTTTCTGTACTTGCTATTTCCCTTTCTAGCTGTTCTATTTCCTGATTGTAGTCCTTCTTCATCTTAGTTACATAACTTATTATCTGCCCTCTGATGAAGGCTTTCATTGCATCCCATAGTATAAATTTATATTTCACTGATTCCGTATTTATTTCAAAGTACATTTTAATTTGTCACTCAATTAATTCTCTAAAATCCTGTCTTTTAAGTAGCATGGAGTTTAATCTCCATCTATATGTTCTTGGTGGGATGTCCTCCAGCTCTATTGCTAATAACAGGGGTTAGTGATCTGATAACAATCTAGCTTTATATTCCGTTTTCCTTACTCTCCCTTGGATGTGGGCTGAGAGAACTCTTCTCCATGCATTTATAAAGTGTATTTCATTCAATTCAATTCAAAACTTTTATGTTTGGATGTTTAATTTGAGCTTTTAGCATTATGATGAGCTTAAATCAAGGGTAATGTCAGTAAAACAAAGGAACAGGCCATCACGTCAGGAGTACATGCCCTGTCTCTATCAACAGTGCTGAAGTGGAGATGTTTGGAGTAAATATCAGAACCAACCAGCCCTGGTCCAACCACAGTAACACCATGGCCAAGAAAGTGGACCAACAACTGTACTTACTCAGCAGCTTGAGGGCATTTAGCATATCCCCAGTGTCCCTTACCTACTTATATAGATGAACCATAGAAAGTGTCCTGTCCAGATGCATCATAGTTTGATGTGGGAACTATTCTGCCCAAAAACATGAGAAACGACAGAGGGTTGTTAGTATAGCTCAAGCCATCCCGCCACCTAACCTCCCCTCCTACGACTCTATTTTGTTCTGATGCCTCAGGAAAGCATCCAACACGTTAAAAAAATAAACTCATTATAAAGGAAGGAGTAAATTATAACAAAATATTTATATACTGCATATTTAGACATGCAGACAATACAGCACAGTTACAGACCTTTTTGGCCAATGAACCAGTGCTGCCCAATTACTCCCAATTGACCTACAAGCCCTGGTACATTTTGGAGAGTTGGAGGAAACCAAAGCACTTGGAGAAAACCCACACAGACATGTGGAGAATGCAGAAGCTCCTTACAGCCAGTACAGGATTCGATGCCAGTTCCTAGTTGTTGGCCTTGCGCTAACCGCGACACTAACCGTAATATAATATAATGTAAGTTAGGAGATATATATATATATATATATATATATATATATAGAGAGAGAGAGAGAGAGAGAGAGAGAGAGAGAGAGATGATGTTTCTGTGCTGTGTTTTATGTGTATACATGTGGGCCCCATGGTCTGGAGAAATGCTGTTTTGTCTGGTTGAATATGTACAGACAGAGGATAATAAACTTGAATGAACTTGAATGGGCACATTCCATCCCAGTCACACTGTCTTCTTCCTCCTCCTTTCACGCAGAAGATGAGTTTGAAAACCTACCGGTTTCAAACTCAAGTGAGGTATCAAGTGAAGAGATCACAGCTACTAATACCAAAAGATCAACACACCAGTTGTCAGGTGAGGTACAACAAGCGACATCTCCTACACGTGGACCAGCAACATAGAGCCAAAGTCACAGCCAAAGTGACTTTGGTCACAGCCAAAGCCACAAGATGGCAAAGCAACATACTGCCGCCAGTGCAATATTGATAAGAACTATTTTAAAATAGTTGCATAAATAAACTAGTGTACAAGTTCAGTTACTTAAGTTGCACTGGAAAGAAACACTAAATGTTTATTTATCTTGAGAAGGAGGGATGTTACATGGTCAGGATAATGTGAACTATTTTGTAACCATGTAAGAATACACCCTTCTCACCATAGTAACTGTAGTGTCCCATTGTAGGATGTGTGTGTGTGAGTGTGTGTGTGTGTGTGTGCAGTTTCCTGAGATGATGGAATAAATCAGAAAGTAAAGTCTCTTCTGTTATTTGAATCTTGCATCTCAAAGTTATTTAAGAAGCCTCCCAAGTAACACAGACACATAACAATGGCAAACATATAAATCAACCATTTATTCAGCTTAGAAGGACTACTCACTCACTGGTTATCATTTATTAAACCATTCACTCTTTAAATTGACAATATTTGAATATAAAATACAATTTATACCTAGAGATTTGTTTGAGCCTTTAGAAATTATGGTGAGAACATTCCACTAGTCTTAGTCTTTTGTTATTGAACAATGCAAATTGATCATTAACTTTCCTCCTGTTTTGAATATTGTTAAAGAGGAAGAATTAATGTACCTCCTTGATTTTCATTAGCCAGTAATTCCATGGTACATTGCTTAACCTTGTTCTCTTGTTCCTAGGCATGCTGCCAGGTACATTCAGTTACTGAGGAAGGTGAGTTTTAATGTCCTTTTATAAATTCATTGCCGTCTTGATATACAAAATGTAGCCTATCTAACACCAGGTGTGCCACTACGTACACCGACAAGGTTCACAATATCTCCAAAAATGATGCAAGTATTAGCTACATTACTATTGTGTTCGATTTTCTATGTGATTTCAATTTTGTTTTTTCTGCTTTGTAAACAGTTGATGGCATGAGTTATATATTTGATATGTTTCATATTTCAGTCTGCATTTTTACATGCTGACTGATAAATCAAGTATTGAAAGGTATAAAATATTTCAAATAAGCCTCCCTTTATTAATTTTTTAATTTTTTAATTAAATTTTGACATACAGCACGGTAGAAGGCCCTTTCAGCCCACAATCCCAATTATACTCAATTGACTTGCAACCCCGGGTACATTTTTGAAGGGTGGGAGGAAACCGGAGCCCCCAGAGGAAATCCACACAGAAACAGTAGAATGAGCAAACACCTTACAGACAGTGACTGATTCAAACCCTGGTCCTCGTTGCTAGCATTGTAACAACGTTGTGCTAACTGCTATGCTAACCGTGGGGCCCTATTTATTTTAGAAGACAACTGTTAAATCCTATACAAATGTGTAGGAGAAACTCAGCTGGTCGCACTGCATCCTGAGGAAGCAAAGGGTGACCGACATTCTAGGCTTGGGCCTGAACACCTGATATTATTCAAGTAGTAATGAATAGTAATAAAGGGCAGGCCATTGCTCCCAGACACTTATGCTTTGACAACATATCTAACATTCTATGGAAAAAGTCCACGGATTTTGAATAGTTGAATTTGCCAATAGAAAATAAACTTGTGATCTGCAAACAAGCAGAGCAAATAGACAAACAGTAACCAGCTGTTAGATGTGACAACAACCAAATTTTCACAAACATCTTAAGAAACTGGGTGGCATGGTTGGCATAGTGGTTAACGCAACGCCTTTATAGCGTGAGCGATCAGGGTTCGAATCCTGCACTGTCTGTAAGGAGTTTGGACATTCTCCCCATATCTGCATGGGTTTTTCCCGGGAGCTCCAGTTTCCTTCCACTGTTCAAAACGTACTGGGGATGTAGGTTAATGCAGTGTAAATTGGGCGGCACGAACTCATGGGCTGAAATGGCCTGTTGCCATGCTGTATGTCTAAAACAAACTTTACAAAAGTATTGAGAGAATTCCTGATGAGAAATCTGTTTCCCTACTCACATTTCTTTTTAGTTTCATTATTTCTGATTGTGGGTAATGATTTAATTGAATTCCCTTTCCATTTACCTGGAAAATAAAATTAGGATCTTTTTTCACAAGATTCACCTGTAGATACAGTTGAAATAAAATTAATTGCCCATGGAAGTGGATTAGAGATGCATTATCTCAAGAAAGTTAGTAAAATGGCTGATTCTATCAAAAAGCACAAGCAGCTCAAATGATGGTATTTCAATGCATTTCAAAACATTCAGAGATAAAATCCCAACAGCTAACAACCTCCCAGCTATTCAAAATAAATTTTCATTACAAAAAAAAATGTTGGAGGTTGGAAATGACTAGGAATTAATTGTCCAGGGGTAATTTGGAAGGATAGGCAGGAAGGCAAGGGTGGTGATCATTTTTTTTTAAATTTAGACATAAAGCACGGTAACAGGCCATTTTGACCCATGAGTCTGTGCCACCCAATTTACAGGATGAGATCATCGTGATAGTGAGAGATAATATAGGCCCTAAGGAGTAAAATGCAGAATCAATCTGGGTGGAGATTAAGAATAATAAGGAGAAAAGTTCACTGGTTGGAGAAGTCTGCAGCCCTGGCACAGACGATAAACAAAAATTTAATTGACTCATGTAAGAATGGAACAGCTGTTGTTATGGGGAATTTATGGCCAAATCCATAAATCTTCGTCCGCGAAGCCAAGCCAAAGAAGATGGCCAAATCAAGTCAGTCAAGTCAGCTTCTTGGAGGAGTTCATCAAATGCATCTGTGATAGTTTTCTTGTGCAGCATGTAACGAGACCTAGAGGGGAGCATGTTATGTTAGATCTGGTCCTTCGTAATGAGACAGGTAAAATGTTTGATCTTATAGTTAGTGATCCTCTTGGAAAGAGAGAATGATTGAACTTCTAGTGCAGGTGGAACATGGAATGTAAGATCCAAAACAAGTGTATTATTCCAAAACAAAGGAGACTATAATGGGATGAGGGAGGAGTTGGCTAATATAAATTGGGAGCACAGGCTACATGGTGGGACAGTTGAGGAGCAGTGAGAACATACAAAGAGATTTTTTTCAGTGTTCAACAAAAGAATATTCCAATTAACAAAGAAATGGTAAGCCAGCTGCAGATAACGTAAGAAAGTTTCAAATTAAAGGCTAATGTACTGTACTTAAAATAGCCAAGAGGAGTGGAAAACTAGAAAATCAGGAAAATTTTAAAAAGCAGTGAAAAAATTGAAGAAATCAATAAAGAAATAAATATAGATTATGAGAGTAAATTAGCACAAAATATACAAGCAGACAGCAAATGGTTTTATAAATATATAAAACAGAAACAAATGCTAAAGTAAACAGAAGCGCCTTAGAAGATAAGAAGTGGTCACGTAGAAACAGCTGAGGACCTGAACAATTACATTGTGTCAGCCTTCACAATGGAAGACACAGATAACATGCCAAAGAGTGGTGTTAAGGAGGTGATGGGAGGTGAGTACTTCAACCATCACTAAAGAGGTGTGGCTGAGCAAACTAATGGGCCGAAAGTTTGTTAAGTTCCTGGTCCCAATCAAATGTATCCCAGAGTACTGGAAAAAGTGGCAGAGGTTATATCAGATGAATTTCTGCTAATTCACCAAAATTCTCTGTGCTCTGGACAAGTCCCTTCCAGATTGGAAGACAGCAAATGTAATGCCACTGCTTGTGAAAAGGTGATAGACAAATTTACTGGTGTTCTTTGAGGATATATGAATACAGTAGATAGAGGGGAGCAGTGGATGTTGTGCATGGAACAGGTTCATTAAGATACCATACAAAATACTTCTTCATAATATAATGATGCACAGAGTTGGAAGTAATATACTGGAGACCGCTGAAGATTGTTAGCAATGTGAAGTTAGTGGAGTGCTGCAGGGATCAGTGATAAGCCCACAGCTATTGACAATATTCATGAATGTTTTGGAGAAGATATGTTGTGTATCTAAGTTTGCTGATGACACTAAATTGAGGGGCAAAGCAAATTGTGCAGAGGACACAGAGAATCTTCAGATCACTTGATGCTGGAACAAGGGTCTGGCAACTGAGTGCAAGGTTGTAAAATATGAGATCATCTACTTTGGAAATGAAAAAAAAATAGATCAGACTAAATGGTGAAAGATTGCAGCATGACCTTGGAGTGCTTGTGCAGGAATCAAATTTGCAGGTGCAGCAGGTAATCAAGAAAGAAAATGGGATATCAGCTTTCATTGCTAAAGGAATTGAATTTAAGAGCAGGGATGCTCTGCTGTAACTCTACTGGGTCCTGGTGAGGCCACATCTGGAGTCCTGCATGCAGTTCTGGTCTCCTTATTTCATAAAAGATATACTGGCTTTGGAGGCAGTGCAGAGGAGGTTCAACAGGTTGACTCCAGAGATGAGGGTATTAGTTTATGAGGAGTGAATGAGTATCCTGGGATTGAACTCACTGGAGTTTAGATGATGATGAATGATCTTATAGAGACCATAAAATTATAAACAATATAGATAAGATAGAAAAAGGGAGAGTGTTTCCACGAGCTGGTGAATTGAGAACTAGGGATCATAGCCTTTACATTTAGGGAAGAAGATTTAAGACAGAATTAAGGAGAAACCACTTCTCCCAGAGAGTAGTGAATCTGGAATTTTCTGCCCAAGGAAGCAGTAGAGGCTCACTCATTGAATGTATTTAAGAAACATATTTTTGGATAATAGAATTAAAGGTTACTGGGAACAGGCAGATAAGTGGAGCTGAGTCCAAACCGGCTCAATTGCCTACTTCTGCCCCTATTTCTTATGTTCTTATGTTCAAAGCTTTGAAGTAGTTAGGAAAGCCTGGCTTCTGAGGATACCTATAACTGAGTATCTAAACTAGACAGACTGCACTAACCTAGTATGCTTACTTTATTGTGTGATTTTAACTAATAGACAGTTTTAAAACAACATTTAAGAGTTAATTTATTTATTAATTTAATATTCTTTTTCAAATTGTCCAATATTTTCTTCATGTTGCACATTC
Organism: Narcine bancroftii; assembly: GCF_036971445.1. Lineage (NCBI taxonomy): Eukaryota > Metazoa > Chordata > Chondrichthyes > Torpediniformes > Narcinidae > Narcine > Narcine bancroftii. The sequence goes on along the minus strand of NC_091474.1, from coordinate 204,498,727 downwards.
CAAGATAAAAAGTGTAGATATTGCAGATTGATTGTACTTCATCGGTCAACTTCAGCCAACTATTAAGAAGGAAGAGGTGCTGGAGGCCTTGAAGAATATTAATATGAATAATTCCCCAGGGTTTGATGTGATCTATTCCAGATTATTTGGAGAAGCAAGAAAGAAGATTGCTGGGGCATCAACTGAGATCTTCTTGAGCCACAAACAAGGTTCCTGAGGACTGGCAAGCACACAATGTTGTCCCCCTCTTTCAGACCAGGTGATTATAGGCCAGTGAGCCTTACATTAGAGATAGGGAAATTAATTGGAGAAGATTGTTAGGGACTGGATTAACTCCCATCCTTTTGCTTATCACATCAGACTCTCCAGTTATGTTTAGTTTTGAGCCCTGTTTCTGGGATGGCTGCTTATTTGGTATAGTTATTTCCCCCATCAGGGTTTCTTCTCCAAAGCAAGTTTCTCCTTTACCCCTGGTATTGCATTCCCAGCAAATCCAACTCCAACATTTCCTTCATGCCCAGTCATTTCTTGCCCCAAATCTCTGCTCTAACACCATTTTAAGGAGACAGTATTAATTAAGCAAACGACAATTGACTGGAAATTCAGCAGAAAGTTATGGCTGATCTTATTCATTCTAATCTTCCACTTCTTCGGCTGCAGATGAACTTTAGAAACTAAGACAGGCGAAATAATTCTCAAAGTGCTGCTGGCATTGGATATTACAGGCTTAGCACAATCCCTGAGCTGAAGGAGTGCTGCAGTCCATGTGACCTGCTGAAGGAACGCTGCAGTCATTGTGATCCGCTGAAGGAGCTCTGCAGTCCATGTGATCCGCTGAAGGAGCGCTGCAGTACATGTCACCTGCTGAAGGAGCGCTGCAGTCCATGTGATCCGCTGAAGGAGCGCTGCAGTCCATGTGACTGCTGAAGGAGCGCTGCAGTCCATGTGACCTAGCAACACCCCTCCCCCACCTCACCAAAAACCCTGCCATCCCTGATGCATAATCAAATGAGCAATCATTGACACTAACTGACTGTTCCATTGCAAGGTCCAAATCGTCATAATTAGGCAGCTGTTCAGTGAAGGGTAACCACTCCACCATCATTAAAGCGCTGTCATAGGAATGGTGGCAAAGGTGTGATCTGGTGGTCCTTTAGTTCTGTTGAGACACAGCTGAACCTTGGGGGAGCGGGGGGGTGGGGGGGGGGAGGAGGAAACAATCCCTGTGGGGAGAAGAGTGTGTGGGCACAGGGTGATCTGTAAGCAATCTGAAACTCAATGCGGTCAGTGAGTTTGTCCTGTCATTTAAGCGCCATCGATTTTAATCTCAATGCTGCTTCTTCAAAAGGTGGTCATTGACAGGTTCTTCAGGGTGGGCGCTTCTGACATTTTATTGAATTAAATGTTAGGATCCTGGCAGACAAGTCAAATTTGACTTTAAATTCTTTGGTTTAGTTCACTGTATACGCACGTGCCCTCACTTCAAGGTCAACGATCAAATTGCCTAACACTTACCATTCCTTCAGACTTCATTGTTTTATGACCGTATATTTTATGTGTCATTAGGCAATTTTCCAATTTAGAGATTATCTCCCTCTAAAGGTGAAGAAAGTGCAGAATGGTAAAAATAAGCTGTATTAAATGCAATTTATATTACAGGAGTTTTTAAAAATTGTACATCAAGGAACATAGTTCTTTTTAATGTCTGTACATCAAGGAACGACTTGGGCGACTTCAACGCTCGTGTCGGCAAAGACTCAGAAACCTGGCCAGGAATCCTGGGCAAGCATGGCGTCGGCAAGTGCAACGACAATGGGCGCCTCCTTTTGGAGCTCTGCGCAGAACAGCGACTTGTCATTACAAACACCCTTTTTCAGCAGAGGGACAGCCTTAAGACCACCTGGATGCATCCCCGATCCAAACACTGGCACCTCCTGGACTGCATCCTGGTGCGAGAAAGTGACAAACAAGATGTGCTCCACACCAGGGTCATGCCTAGCGCGGAATGCCACACTGACCACCGGCTGGTTCGCTGCAAGCTCAACCTTCACTTCAAGCCAAAGCCCAGGAACAATAAAGCCCCCAGAAAGAGGTTCAATGTTGGAAACCTGCAGTCAGACGAAGCGAGAGGAAACTTCCAGGCAAACCTCAAAGCAAAGCTCGACGTTGCAACCCGCCTCACGGACCCGTCCCCTGAAACCCTCTGGGATCAGTTGAAGACTACCATACTGCAATCCACTGAAGAGGTACTGGGCTTCTCCTCCAGGAAAAACAAGGACTGGTTTGACGAAAACAGCCAGGAAATCCAGGAGCTGCTGGCAAAGAAGCGAGCTGCCCACCAGGCTCACCTTACAAAGCCGTCCTGTCCAGAGAAGAAACAAGCCTTCCGTCGCGCATGCAGCCATCTTCAGCGCAAACTCCGGGAGATCCAAAATGAGTGGTGGACTAGCCTCGCCAAACGAACACAGCTCAGCGCGGACATTGGCGACTTCAGGGGTTTCTACGAGGCTTTAAAGGCTGTGTACGGCCCCTCACCCCAAGTCCAAAGCCCGCTGCGCAGCTCAGACGGCAAAGTCCTCCTCAGCGACAAGATCTCCATCCTCAACCGATGGTCAGAACACTTCCAATCTCTTTTCAGTGCCAACCGCTCAGTCCAAGATTCCGCCCTGCTCCAGCTCCCTCAACAGCCTCTAAGGCTAGAGCTGGATGAGGTTCCCACCCTGGATGAGACATATAAGGCAATCGAACAACTGAAAAGTGGCAAAGCAGCAGGTATGGATGGAATCCCCCCAGAAGTCTGGAAGGCTGGCGGCAAAACTCTGCATGCCAAACTGCATGAGTTTTTCAAGCTTTGTTGGGACCAAGGTAAACTGCCTCAGGATCTTCGTGATGCCACCATCATCACCCTGTACAAAAACAAAGGCGAGAAATCAGACTGCTCAAACTACAGGGGAATCACGTTGCTCTCCATTGCAGGCAAAATCTTCGCTAGGATTCTACTAAATAGAATAATACCTAGTGTCGCCGAGAATATTCTCCCAGAATCACAGTGCGGCTTTCGCGCAAACAGAGGAACCATTGACATGGTCTTTGCCCTCAGACAGCTCCAAGAAAAGTGCAGAGAACAAAACAAAGGACTCTACATCACCTTTGTTGACCTCACCAAAGCCTTCGACACCATGAGCAGGAAAGGGCTTTGGCAAATACTAGAGCGCATCGGATGTCCCCCAAAGTTCCTCAACATGATTATCCAACTGCACGAAAACCAACAAGGTCGGGTCAGATACAGCAATGAGCTCTCTGAACCCTTCTCCATTAAAATGGCGTGAAGCAAAGCTGTGTTCTCGCACCAACCCTCTTTTCAATCTTCTTCAGCATGATGCTGAACCAAGCCATGAAAGACCCCAACAATGAAGACGCTGTTTACATCCGGTACCGCACGGATGGCAGTCTCTTCAATCTGAGGCGCCTGCAAGCTCACACCAAGACACAAGAGAAACTTGTCCGTGAACTACTCTTTGCAGATGATGCCGCTTTAGTTGCCCATTCAGAGCCAGCTCTTCAGCGCTTGACGTCCTGCTTTGCGGAAACTGCCAAAATGTTTGGCCTGGAAGTCAGCCTGAAGAAAACTGAGGTCCTCCATCAGCCAGCTCCCCACCATGACTACCAGCCCCCCCACATCTCCATCGGGCACACAAAACTCAAAACGGTCAACCAGTTTACCTATCTCGGCTGCACCATTTCATCAGATGCAAGGATCGACAATGAGATAGACAACAGACTCGCCAAGGCAAATAGCGCCTTTGGAAGACTACACAAAAGAGTCTGGAAAAACAACCAACTGAAAAACCTCACAAAGATAAGCGTATACAGAGCCGTTGTCATACCCACACTCCTGTTCGGCTCTGAATCATGGGTCCTCTACCGGCACCACCTACGGCTCCTAGAACGCTTCCACCAGCGTTGTCTCCGCTCCATCCTCAACATCCATTGGAACGCTTACACCCCTAACGTCGAAGTACTCGAGATGGCAGAGGTCGACAGCATCGAGTCCACGCTGCTGAAGATCCAGCTGCGCTGGATGGGTCTAGACTTTACGCCATCTTGCCACGCCCCCTATTTCACTGCCCTTGATGCAAAATGCCCTGCATTGAGGAATGCTCTGGTCATTAAATCCAGATTTATGCCCATAGATTATAATTTCTTCAGTTAAATATTTCAAAATATAATGTGTTTTAAAACTAGAAAAACTATGATTTAAATAGTGAAGAGTAAAATTAAGCTTGTAGATTGACAGGTTGAACTAATAGATGGCCAGACTTTTAAGAACCCATTTTTAACTCTTTGTTTTCAGTTTTAATTTTTTTAAAACTTAGTTTAAAGTATCAAGGAATTGTTATGGCTATTAATGGTAAAAAGATTAAACCTCAAGTACAGAAGAAACTACATTTTTGGAGTGTTGAAGATTTAGAGCCTAAACAGTCTGCTACAACTTCAGGTTTGCTTTCTTTCAAGCCTAAACCACAGAGATTGCCTGTGGGAGCTGAAAAAATGACGACTACTACTCACCAGGAGAAGGATATCGCTGGAATTACCTGTTCTCAGGAGGAAGGTGTGTGTGTCCCTGATGTGGATCCTAATTCTGGGAGCCTGCTGACTTTAACGGAGGGGGCACGCAAGAAGACGACTCCATTGCTTGAAATACCCCAGGATATACTCCAATCTGAATATTTTGGTCTTTTTTGTGAGTTTTTGAGGCAACAACGGGTTGCAGGGAGAGAACAGCGTCGGTCCCTTGAGGAAGTCGGGGTGCCGTCGCTGGGAGTCCAGACCCGCAGTAAAACTGTTAAACTGCAGGAGCTGCAGTTACCTGGTTCTGCCACTACGTTAGAGAAAGCAGGGCTGAGCTTTTCTGAATTACAATGTAAACAGCTAAGCCTTATCATTCAGCCTATGCTAAATGAAATGTCTCAGAGGCTCAGTTTGGAACTGGATACAGTTAAAATACGTGTGGAAGCATCTTGTGAGGATTTTAAACAATTTCAGGCTGCCTTTTTGAAATGTCAACAACAAGTGGCTTCTAATACAGAAAAAGTGTTGGAGGTGGAAAAATCCGTTAAAGAATTGTGAGAACATGAGAGGGAGTTAGAGAGGAAAGTAGATTATTTGGAGAATCAAAGTAGAACGAATAATGTGAAGATTGTTGGTTTGCTAGAAGGTATGGAAGAACAAGATCCTCTTCGTTTTTTTACCGAATGGATTCCACAAATACTGGGGCAGGAATTTTTCTCTGGAGGTCTGGTATTGGAAAGAGCTCATAGAGCCTTAAGAAGAAGACCTCTGCCTGGTCAACCACCGAGACCCGTGATAATTCGATGTTTGAATTATTTGGACAGAGAAACGATACTTCGTTTAGCAGTGCAAAACGTGAGACAACGACAAGTTCCGTTAATGATTCAGAATAGTAGAGTTTTTTTCTATCCTGATTTGAGTCAAGAGGTTATTTAGCATCGGCGTCGATTTAATCCAGTTAAAGAAGCTTTGTGGCGTAAAGGTTATAAGTCTACTTTTCGCTATCCGGCAGTGTTGAAGGTGTTTTGTGGAGACTTTCGATCTCGGTTTTTTGAGAATGAGTGTGAGGCAATGAGTTTTGCTGATTCGTTGCCAGATGTAAGAAGACAAAGACGTAGCCCACCATTGTCTCCTAAAGAAAAATCTGGTTGTTCTGGAAATGGAAGAAACGGCAGAAATGGGAGAAATGGGCATGGAAAGAGTCCGTTTCCTTGAAATGGTATCGCCGAGTCTGGAATTTCTTGGATGAATAGAAGAACTTTTTTATTTTTATTTTATTTTTATGTCATTATGGTATCTTGTTGTTATTCTTTGTTTGGCTGGGGACGGAGAAATTTGCTCTATGTTCTACTAGTCATCAGCCACTGGTGGGTGATCCACACCCAACTTTTGTTTAGGGATTACTACCTTTTGGTAGTTTTTTTTTGGGGGGGGGTTTCTTTTTTATCTTTTTTTTATTTTCATTTTATTTAGACTTTAATTTGTGGTTTATTTTTCTCCTATTGGAGGGCCTATTTACATTGATTTGAGTCTTTATATATTGATATTATTAGTTTTTAGTAATATTAGTGGATATGTCAAAGTTAAAGTTAGCTACTTTTAATGTTCGGGGTTTAAACAGTCTGATTAAGCGTAAGCATATTTTTATCAAGTTCGATCTTTGGTAAAACATGTGTTTGGTAGAGATTTGATTTTACCTGAAATGATTAAATTTGAGACTTTTGACATAATGAGATGAAATATTGTTTAATAATGGAAAAAAAGACATGTTTTGCGGATAATTATAGTTTTTTTTATTAATAGGTGGTTGTTATATTCAGAATATTTACATTTTGATTTATATTGACTAGATTTTAATATGCATGCTTTACTTTTCTTTATTTTTTTCTTTTTTCTTTATGGCTCTCCTTAGGAGAGTTGGCTGAAAGAGAGGGGGGGGTTCTTTCCTTTTTTTCTTTCTTTTTTTAATACATATAAAATATAACATTCATGCTTTGTTTATTGTTATATATGTTACTTATTATCTGTATTTTGAACGAATAAATAAAGTTTAAAAAAAAAGGGCAGTGAAATATTCACCCATTCACTGACAGCATTTGATTAGGTGGAGAAGACAGTCATGGAGGGGATGTCCACGTTAAATTACCCATGGGCATATTCACTCAGGAGTGATTGGAAGATAGAGCAGTTTCATCCGTGTCACAACATAAATCGATAAACCAATCAGGTAGCAATATGCTGGACAGCTTATTCCACTTAGACCAGGCTTAGCTCTCTAACTTGAGTACATCTGTTGTGTTCACAAATAGGTTCGATGGGTTTGAAGATAATCAAGGCTGGACATGTTTTCAACAAACAGTGGGCTTTATTTACACACAGGGGAATTCACAAAAGAACACCCACTCATTTAGACTAACGTAAACAGAACATAGGCACAGTATACTCAGAAATGATGGTTTAACTTCTTCAGCACCCACCACCCACAGGCACAGTATACCATGTAACTAATGAGTACATATACATGAATCTGATCTGCAGTGTTGCCGCTGCTCAGGATCCAGGATGGGCTTATAGGGCCGGCCCTCCAGTGCTGCCCAGGGCTCACAGCCTGGAGTTCAGCAATGGTCACAACTAACAAACCAATACACAGCAATAACACACAAATACAGGTGCAAATAAATCACTGATAAACATTCTCATCTCCCGATTGGTAATGCGAGAGTTAAATACACAATACACACAAAGATCAGCATGTACAGAGCCGTTGTCATACCCACACTCCTGTTCGGCTCCGAATCATGGGTCCTCTACCGGCATCAACTACGGCTCCTAGAACGCTTCCATCAGCGCTGTCTCCGCTCCAACCTCAACATTCATTGGAATGACTTCATCACCAACATCGAAGTACTCGAGCTGGCAGAGTCTGCAAGCATCGAATCCACGCTGCTGAAGACTCAACTGCACTGGGTGGGTCACGTCTCCAGAATGGAGGACCATCGCCTTCCCAAGATCGTGTTCTATGGCGAGCTTTCCACTGGCCACCGAGACAGAGGTGCACCAAAGAAGAGATACAAGGACTGCTTGAAGAAATCTCTTGGTGCCTGCCACATTGACCACCGCCAGTGGGCTGATCTCGCCTCCAACCGTGCATCTTGGCGCCTCACAGTTCGGCGGGCAGCAACCTCCTTTGAAGAAGACTGCAGAGCCCACCTCACTGACAAAAGAGAAAGGAGCTAAAACCCAACACCCAACCCCAACCAACCAATTTTCCCTTGCAACCGCTGCAACCGTGCCTGCCTGTCCCGCATCGGACTTGTCAGTGACCAACGAGCCTGCAGCTGACGTGGACATACCCCTCCATAAATCTTCATCCGCGAAGCCAAGCCAAAGAAAGAACTATCAGCTCTCTCCATCATTAGCACATTAACAAGCAGTAAATTAATTGCAACAAACAAGTATATGAAATGAAACTGGTCTCCAGTTTTGCCTACTGCTCAGGATCCGGGGTGGGCCCATTGCATTCAACCCTCCATAGCTGCTCATACCCCACAGCCTGGAGTTCAGTGATGGTTTCCAAGCAGCAGCAGCAAACAAAGAGAAAGAGAGAGAGAGAGAGAGAGAGAGAAAGAGAGAGGGAGAGAGACAGAGAAGAGAGAGAGAGAGAGAGAGAGAAAGAGCAGAGACTGCACATGCCGGCTTTTTCAATGCAAGACCCGTCCATGTGACCCGCAAGGACAAATCATGCATCATCTTCACCTGTGGGCAGATCTAACCCTAGCTGAAGTGGCTTCCAACTAGGGTCCAGCCAGAGAGGTCATATAACTCTCCTCAATCCACTTTCCCACCAGATTCTAGACAGAGGCCACATTATCCTCACAACCCACAACTCCTACCAGCTTCATAGGAACATAGGAAGTAGGATCAGGAGGCGGCCAAAAATGGCCCACCGAGCCTGCTCCGCCATTCAATAAGATCATGGCTGATCTAATTTATGACCTAACTCCACCTACCTGCCTTCTCCCCAAGAAAGAGAGGCTACATGGCCCTCCACAATCCATAGTACAACATCCTGATCCCGACTGGATGCCAGGAGCTGGAGTGTTTCCAGAATACTGACTTTGGGAAAAGGCATTGATGTAGGTCACACATGTCAAACTCTGGCTCGCGGGCCAAATTTGGCCCGTGATATAATTATATTTGGCCCGCAAGATCATTTCAAAAATGTATTAGAGGTGGCCCGTGGCCGCCGCGCCAGTATAGCGCATGCACAGTAATACAACAAATCCCAGAATGCATTGGCGTCAGCCCACTAATCGGCCCCACCTCCTCTGTTTACGTTGCAGGGTCTCACCGTGGACTCTGGTTTTGGGGCCTGGCCGGTGTCAGGGGAAGCCAAAGCCGCTTCCCAGCGCCCAGAACCGGAGGCCTCAGGCTTGACCTCGCCAGGATCGTTGCCCACTCCCCCTCCCTGCTGCAGGCCGACCCACAACTCATGGTGACGGGGCCACTGATCTGCCGAGATGCCGCCCTGCAGCGAGAGCCGATGCCCCCGCACTGTCATTGTCCAACCCGATCGCCCACAAACCCCGCCCTCCCGCACACAGGCCTGAGTAAGGATTATGAACTTTAATCTCAGGATAAAATGATCTTCCAATAGTTTCATGTCACAGTGATCAATATATTCCTGGTTAAAAATGGTCCTGCACCTGGATACAAGCTCATTAGGCATAAAACTTGAAAAGTGTGTAAATCAAAGGATATCTGTACCAATGGAAAAAGGGCATGGCAAATAACCCTGCTAGAGTTCATGCCCACAATCAGTCACCCATTTGATTGTTTCAGGAATCATGTTATTCTCCCACATTCTCAATAGCCCTCAGATTTTACTATTCGACAGCACACTAGCAACATTTGACAAATCCTCAATAGAGAAATATTATTTATTGAATATTTTATTTCTCATTTGTTAATGCTTCTGGAAAGAGTTTATCCAAAACTATTATTAAACCTTTATTTTAATAAGAAAAAGTTTAACATTACATATGTTGAAAGAAGAGAAAACATGCAGATGTTGTTGAAAATTTTCAATAAATATTTAGTTCGGCCCTTGACTTAGTCCAAGTTTTTAATTTTGGCCCTCTGTGAATTTGAGTTTGACACCCCTGATGTAGGTTGTTGCTCAGTTCCTTCAAGAAAAGAACTGGGATTGTTTCTAGAGATAATACTATTCAAGGGATAAAGTACTGGAATATAAATCATAGTTAATTTGACCTTTGAGTTATTATTGTATTATTTCTGGGAACATTGAGATGATCCAAATGTGTTTTCAAATCATCCCTGGCTTCACTGTTCTAATGTAGCACTCTCCCCTGCAAATTATTTGCTCTTCAGGCACCACTCAGCACCCTCTAACTTCCTGCACCCATGCCTTGCACACTCTTTCTAATGGAACCATGATCCATAGCCAAAGAACAATACAACACAGGAACAACTCCATCCTCCACGATGTCCGCGCTGAACATGATGCCAAATTAAGTGAACTCTCCTCTGCCTGTCTGTGGTCCATATCCCTCAATTCCCTGAATACTCATCTGTCCATCTGGAAGTCTCTTAAATGCAACTAATATGTTTATTTTCACCACTACCTCTGGGAGCCCGATTCAGGCTCTCTCTGCGTAAAAGCTTACACCACACATCTCCTTTAAACTCTCCCCTGAAATTCATGACCTCGAGATATATTTACCCTGGGAAAGATTCTGACTTTCTACCCAATCTATAATTTTATAAATTTCTATCAGTCCTCTGCCAACCACCGTCACTTCCGAGTTTGTCCAGGCACTGCTTGTAGCTCATACCCTCTAAGGCAGAGAGGGTATGTCCTTTCCAAAGCGTCCACATCCTTCCTGTCATGGGGTGAGCTTAATTGCACAGAATAATTCAAGGGCAACCTAACCAAAGCTTTATATAGTTACAACATGACACCTTACACTTAGACTCAGTGCCCTGCCCAATGAAGGTAAAACATGTCACACGCCTTCTTTACAATGCTATCAACTTGTGTGGCAATTTTCAGGGAGCTATGATTTTTTTTCAGATTTCAGAGAACATACATGACATCACATACAACCCTGAGATTCTTTTTCCTGTGAGCCAGGAAGAATTACCATTAAAGGGCAGTGCAGCAAAAAAAAAACTGTACACAATGTACATATGTAAACAAATAAACAAATATAAACAATTAAGGGGAGAAAAAATAAAGTGCAAAAGTAAGAGTCCTTGATTGAGTTTTTTGTTGAGGGGTCTGATGGCAGAGAGGTAACCATTGTACCTGAACCTGCTGGTGCGAATCTTGTGCCACCTATACCTCTTTCTTGATGGCAGTAGTGAGAATAGAGCACGTGCTGGGAGGTGTGGATCCTTGATGATTGTTGCTGCCCTCTGACGGCAATGGTGGAAAGAGGTTTTGCCTGGGCTCTGTCCACTACCTTTTGTAGGGCTTGATGCTCAGGGGTATTGGTGTCCCCATACCAGACCATGATGCAGCTGGTCAGCACAATTCTGTAGAAATTTGCCAGGGTTTCCAAAGTCATACCAAACCTCCACAAACTCCTGAGGAAGTAGAAGTGCTGAAGTGCTTTCTTCAGGATGGCATTGGTGTGTTGGCTCCAGGAAAGTTCCTCTGAGATAGTGACTCCCAAATTTTCTCACCTTCTCCACTTCTGATCCCTCAGTGATCACTGGATTGTACACATCTGGTTTTCCTTTCCTAAAATCAACAATCAGCTCCTTGATTTTGGTGTCGCTGAGTTTAAGGTTGCTGTTGGTCCACCGCTCGGCCAAGTTTTCAATCTCCCTCCTGTACGCTGACTCATCATCTCTTTTTAAACAACCCACTGCCGTGGTATTGTCAGCAAATTTTACTTGGTGTTGTTATCGATCCAAGTCGTACAGTCATAGGTGTAAAGCAAGTAGAGCAGGGGGCTAAGAACACAGCCCTGTGGTGCTCCAGTACTGATGGAGAATGTGGAGGAGATATTCTTATCAGTCCTTACTAATTGTGGTCTGGAGGTGAGGAAATCCATGATCCAATTACACAGTGGGGTGTTGACCCCCAAGTCTTGGAGTTTGCTAATCAATTTTGAGGGAATGATGGTGCTAAATGCCGAATTGTAGTAGATAAAGAGTGTTTTTATGTATGCATCTTCGCTGTCCAGGTGTTCCAGGGCTTTGTGTAGAGCCAGTGAAATGGCATCTGCCATAGACCTATTGCTAGAATAGGAAACTGGAATGGATCCATGTCGTCGCTCAGGCAGGAGCAGATATGCTTCATCACCACCCTTTCTAAGTACTTTATCACTGTTGATGTGAGTATCATTAGTCGATATTCATTTAGGCAGGTTACCACACACTTCTTGGGCACCGGTACAATTGACTCCTGTTTGAAACAGGTTGGTACCATGCCCTGCCTGAGTGAGATGTTGAAGATATCTGTGAATATGTTGATAAGTTGATTAGCACAGAATCTTTGTACATCAATGATGTTAAGAGTCCTGCCATATAACCATAAAACAATTACAGCACCAAACAGGCCAGTTTGACCCGTCTAGTCCATGCCAAACTACCATCAAGTTCCAATGACCCGCACCCAGCTCATTACCTTCCATACCCCTCTCGTCCATATACCTAACCAACTTATCCTTAAATATTAAAATCAAGCCTGCATCTACCACTTTGGCCAGAAGCTCATTCCACACTCACACCACCTTCTGAGTGAAGAAATGTTCCCCTCATGTTTCTCCTAAACTTTTCCTTCTTCAATCTCAATCCATGTCCTCTTGTTTGAATCTCCCCCACTCTCAATGGAAAAAAAAAGCTATCCACATTTACTCTATCTGTCCCCCTCATAATTTTAAATACATCTATCAAATCACCCCACAATCTTCTATGCTCCAGGGAGTAATGTCCTAGCCTGTTTAACCTTTCCCTGTATCTCAAACCCTGAAACCCAGACAACATTCTTGTAAATCTTCCTCTGTACTCTCTCCATTTTGTTGATGTCCTTCCTATAATTTGGTGACCAAAACTGCCCATAATATTCTAAATTTGACCTTACCAATGCCCGATACAACTTTAACATGACATCCCAACTCCTTACTCAATACCCTGATTTATGAAGGCGAACATACCAAAAGCTTTCTTCACCACCCGATCAACATGTGACTCCACTTTCAGGGAATTATGTACCAGAATTCCTAAGTCCTTTTGTTCTACTGCGCTCCTCAATTGTCGACCATTTAACATATATAACCTTTGTTGATTAGTCCTACCAAAATGTAGCACCTCACACATTAGTATTAAACTCCATCTGCCATCCTTCAGCCCACTCTTCCAACTGACCTATATCCCACTGCAAGCTTCCTTGCTATCCACAACACCACTAATCTTAATATTATCTGTATGCTTACTAATCCAATTTACCATACTATCGTTAATATACTGCATATGACAAACAACAATGGACCCAGTACTAATGCCTGAGACACTCCACTAGTCACCGGCCTCCAAGCTGACAAACAATTTTCCACCACTACTCTCTGGCATATCCCATCCAATCATTGTTGAATCCATTTCTCTACTTCAAAATTAAAACCTAATGATTGAACCTTCCTATCTAATCCTTATCGAAGGACTTACTGAAGTCTATATAGACAATATTCACAACCTTCCCTTCATCAACCTTTTCTTAACCTCTTCAAAAAAACCAATATGATTTGTTAAACATGTTGACTACTCCTAATCAGTCCCTGGCTCTCCAAATAATTGTATATTCAATCGCTAAGAACACTCTCCATTAATTTGCCTACCACCAACGTCAGACTCACAGGCCTATAATTACCCGGTTTACTTTTAGAGCCTTTTTAAAATAGTGGAACAACATGTGCTACCCTGCAATCCTCCGGAACCTCCCCCGGCTAATGACATTTTAAATATTTCTGTCAGAGCTCCCACGATTTCTTCACTGACCTCCCTCAAGGTCCTGGGGAATATCTTGTCAGGACACAAAGATTTATCCACTTTTATTCTCTTCAAAATAGACAGTACTACCTCCTCATTAAACTGTATATTTTCCATGACCTCACTACTAGTATTCTTTACCTCACCTGACTCAATATTCTTTTCCTTAATGAATACTGAAGAAAATAAATCATTTAAAATTTAAAATTTCCTCCATCTCTTCTGTATCCTCACAAAGCCTACCCCTTATCCTCAAGGGGTTTAATTTTATCCCTCACTATTCTTTTACTTTTAATGTACCTAAAGAAAGCCTTTGGATTTATTTTTACCTTGCCTGCTAAAGCAGCCTCATATCTCCCTTTAACCTTTCTAATTTCTTTCTTAAGATTTGTTTTGCACTCTTTATATTCCTCAAGCACCTCATTTATTCCATGCTCTCTCTATCTATTGTACACATCCCTCTTTCTCTGAACCAAATTCCCAATATCCCTGGAAAACTAAGGCACTACATCTCACACTTAAACTCCATCTGTCTCTTCTCTGACCTTATCTGTCTGAGATATGAGTTTATTGTCAGTCACACAAGTACAATGTCCAGATGCTGAAAATTCTTACTTGCACACCAACAACCATGGTAAAAAATTACATTTCCACGACAGGCCACGAGACAGAAAAAAAAGATGATGTAACTGCTCAATATTCTGCAGTATCCTTTGATAGCCATCCACTCTGCTCCCAATTTCAACTGTTCGAGCTATCTGCAAATTTTCTTATCCACCCTCAACTTTTTCATCAAATTTATCAATATCACCAACAGTAGGGGTCCCAGCATTGATCCCTGCAGAACACCACTGATCACTGACCTCCAGCCAAAATAATGCTCTTCCTCCACTCTTCCCTCTATGGGAAAGTCAATTCTGAATCCAAACTATTTATTCACCATAGATCATATACATCTTTACCTTCTGGATCAGACTACCATGAGGAACCTTGACAAATATCTTTCCAAGGTCCATGTAAACAACATCAACTGTCCTGCTCTCATAAATCATCTTTGACTCCTCAAAAAAAACACAAATTGCTTAGTCACAAACTGTCCCACAGATCAATAACAATTTATTTATTGCTTTCACCACAGGTAGACATTCGTTCAATTATGTCAACCACAATCTCTAGAATTCCTGTCTGACACTTTCCTTCCCTGCACCTATCCCTCTATTTCTCTTCTCTCCATTCCCACATTAAGCCCTGCCTGTTTCATTGCACCATTCTAGTGAATGTTTTATGTTTAAGCTCCTTTATGTGTCTTGAGATGAAAGAATATGCAAATTATTGTTTCTTTTCTTTGATAATGCTTCAGCTATCTCCCGTTTCAATTTGCTTACTGTGTCTTTTTCAATAATGTCTCTGCAAAGCTTTTTGAGACATCTTTTAATATGTAAGGGTAAAAAAGATTTAAAATGTTGTGATTGTTTGGTTCTTATACTTAGTGGATCTCAGGATTTGTATGTTACCTACCTTTTCTTAACCTTTATTTTGCTCTGTCCATAAGTCTACTATCGGGTCACACATTGAAAATGCCAAGAGTTATTTCATGGAATATGAAATATAGAAACAGTGAAGCTCTGATTTCATCTGGGTCAAGTAGTAAAGTTGCAACTGTAAGTACCATTCCAAAGACTCAAACCAAAAATCTTGGCAGATACCCCAGGGGCCATCTTCTGGATTGGATGTTACACTAATTCCCTGACTGCTTTCTGAGTGCATTCAAAAGATTTCATGATGGAACTTTTATGAAAAGCAACAGAGTTATTCCTAGAACTCTGGATGATATTAATTCTTCAATTTGACCAAATTTGGTTCAGAGACATTACATTCAAATCTCACAATTACAAATAGGGAATTTAAATTCAAATAATTCAATAAATCTGGAATTTAAAAAGTATTTCAGGAACAGTCAAGAAGTTACCGGACTTTACTGCAAAGACATTTGGTTCACTATAATCCTTCCAGAGAGAAACCTGCCAACCTCATCCAATCTTGACTGTACGTTACTCCAGATCCAATAGCGTGGTCGACTCTTTGCTACCTTCTTAGTTGAAAGACAATAAGTGTTGGTTAACAAATGCCAGCATTGCTGACAATATCCACATCCTGAGAATAAATAAACAAAAGAACTCCTCAGAATCAAAATATTTAGTCCTCACAGCATTTCTATTCATGAGATCTTACTGTGAACAAATTAACTTAATTTCTTCAAAAAGACCTTCTTTGGATCTAAAGTACTTTTAGCTTTCATGGGGGTTATGCCAGATATTATATAAATACAAATCTTTCTTTTTGCTGATGTGAAATCTAGATTTATGACAAAATTATCAGCTTGAGTTTGCCTGAAGGAGTTTCATCACATAGAGCTCCTCTCATTGACATTGCTTAAACCAGAAATTAGATGTAAATAAGTTCATTACCATCATTTTTATTTACTTTTTAAAAAAAGCTCTATCCTATTTCTATATCCACAAGATCAGGTTTTGTAGAGCAATTTTCCTGATCTAAAGATATTCCAAAATGCTCCATAGCTCATCATTTATATATACAGTATTGTGGAGCATTGTTTTCATGATCTAGGACATAATTTGCTTTAAACAATGAATCATCCACAAGATAATGTCTCTGCAAATATTTTTTGAGCTATCTTTTAAGATGTAAGTGTCAAGAAAATGGAAAAAAATGTGATTGCTTTGTGCTTATATAGTTTTTTAAAATTGTTTTACATTTTTAAGTTTAGATGAAGAGCTCATGTAACCCAAATACCCAAATTATCATCCAACCCCAGTAGGTTTTGGAAGGTGGAAGAAAACCGGAGCACCCAGAGGAATTACACAGAGACATGGGGAGGATGTGCAAACTCCTTAAAGACAGCGTGGATTCAAACCTGGGTTGCTGGTACTGTATAATGTTGCACTAACATCTACACTAACCAACTTACCAGTTCTTAGAAGTAATGTTTTGGAAAGATGTGATTCCCCTGGATTGAATTCATATCTGGGCTAGAGCATCCAATTATGAGGAAAAATGGGTAGTCTGTTTATGAAAGTGGTTTAGAAGTGATCTGATTATAAAATTATGTGGGACATAATGAAATTTTCCTCAGTATACAGTGTGTTAAACCAGAGGACATAGATTTAAGGCTTGGGCTAAGAAGTTTAGAAGGAAACTGGACCATAATATCTGAGGATGTGATAGAGACAGAGATTCTCACGTCATTTAAGGAGTATCAAGCCCAGTATTTCAACCACTTGGCCATTGGCTAAATGCTGGAAAATAGGATGAGAATAAATGGATGTTGGATAATCAATTGGACATAATGGACCAAAGACCCTATGCCCATAATTGACGACTCTTTGATTTGATGAAAGATGAATGCTGCTTATCACACAATAAAAAACATCTGGTATAAGAATGGGTTTCCAATCACGTGGTTTGCTTCATCCTGGAAGGATTCCAGCTTTTTGCGTGTTATTGGAGCTGCATTCATGCAAATAAGTAGATACTATTCCAACACACACACCTGCATTATGGGCAGCAACTTTTAGAATATTACGATAATGAGTTTATTGTCATACATTGTCAATGTTCTTACCCCTGTGCTACAGGGGTGGTGGCAGAAATTTGGAGAGCATCTAATATTCATGTGTTTTTTTTTAAAGAAAACCCAGCAATAATAGAATAATAAATCTAAAATCGTGATGAACTAGATATAGGAATACATTCCAATAAAAAAACTGCATTTGGAAAGCCACAGTAATGTTAATTTGTTAATGCAAGATCATGAGATGTACTGAGATCAACTAATTCACCACATACCAGAGAACGAACCTAAAAATTTCCTTATCTGTTGCTTAATATTTAATTGCATAAAGCATGTCAATCTGTGTCATATTTCTCAAGTACCATATTTGATAACATATAGGACCCCCATTTTCTCCCCAAAAAAATCACCTCAGGTCCTATATGCCCAGGTGACATTTTGGTGTCGCCATTTTGGTGCTCCCATTTTGGTAACTGAAATATAAACACAGTGGAGGCTTTCCTCCACAAGATGGCGATAGGAGGGGAACCCTTAAACTACTCACCCGGCTTCAAGAAGCCTGCGGAGGTGCTGCAGCTGTCCAGGGAGCTGTCCAGGAAGCAGGCAGCTTCGCGGACCACCTTCCGTCAGGTGGCCTGTGCTTTCCAGAGTCGCTATTGCCACTCTCTTCTCCTGGTGAGAAGGCACACTCGCTCAATCCTGCCTGCTTACTCTCTCCCTCCCTCCCACTCACTCCCTTGCTCTCTCCCACAGTACTTTGGGAGAGCAGCGGACCTCGATGACCAGGCCTTGTTCAAAGAACATGGCCCTTAAGCAAGTTGAATGAGATGCAGGGATGCGTGCAGTGAGTGAGTGGCGTGTTGAGCCACCTCCATGCCTCATTCAATCTGTTGGGGAGCCAAGCTCACTGAGCAAATGCTCAGCATGGAGCCTAATCACCAAGGCCCAGTCATCCCTCAAAGCTCCCCAAAACGGTGGACCTGCACCCTGTCCGATGCCCTGGCTTCTCTCCCTCCCACCCACGCATGCCATGGGTCCCAGAACACCTGTTAATCAATTGACATTTGTACAGTGGGTGGGGGGGGGTGGGGGAAGCAGCCTGAGCCTCGATGTGCGGTGGGCAGGACAATGTATTATTGCTGTTGCCCACATGTGAAGAGGCTTCAGCTTCTTAGCCATGCAAGGCTGGAAGGTTTCCATCGAGGTGAGTGAAGGTGAATACACTAAAACAAATTTTTCTTGAAATCTCACGCTAAAAATTGGGACGGTGGGGGGGGGGGGGTGTCCTATATGCCAATGAGTCCTACATGCCATCAAATATGGTAATCTACTTGAAAAGCATATTGTGCAATTTTTTTATTGTAAACCAACCAACTTTTTCCATTCAATTTTAATGTTCCTGCTCTATGTTAAACACTACTTACAATTCACAACTTTGCATGCAAGTGCCTAGAAAACAATTGGTTGTTATGTTTGTTCAACTAGAATCCACGCCTAAACATTATACTATTTGTCAGGAGTGTACCTTGATACAGCATAATTCAGTAGGGAAATCTTGAGTTATTTACAGAATGGTTCATAATATTATGCGTATTCCCTGTGCTATTATTGTGTTTGAAGTAAATACACTATAGTACTTCGTTTTGTTTCTCAATTTGATATTTTCTATTTTTCATTCTTAAAATGGAAATGAACTCAGCAGAGAAATGCAATAATTTGAATATTGTAACCTATAATTTGACATCTCCACCCAGAATTTTCACTTTCTCTTTCCTCTGGGACAACTGCTTTGCCTGTCTATTGTACGATATCATGGAAGGGACAGGCCTGGGTCTTCAGTGGATTACCTTCACACCTTACCCACTTATAGTGCTTGCTAACAACTGAGAAGCCTGTATGACGCCAGAAAGAGATGGTAACAACTTCATGTTCTGAAATTCAGCTGAATTCATCCGTCAATTCATCCTCTCTACCCAGGAATACATTTCAGTAATTAAACTTTGCCTCAGGGAGTTCCGTGGGTTTTTTCTATTTATTTCTATTTCCCTTCTCCCATACCTAAAGCTCTATGTTTTCCTAATGGTGAGAGGGGATGTTGCAGCATCACTTCTCTGTTTCCATCCAATTGCAAAAACACATCAACAAGTCTCTTTACCAGAATGCACGAGCCCTCATAACAAGATAAATTAATTCACTGTGTCAGTAGAAATAAACACATTTTATTTAATAGCCATTATCGTTACAAGGTGATCAAGGTTCAGAATTAAATATTCCATGTTATTTAACGTTAAAAGCTAAGAAAAATGGAAAAAAAGTCTGGATAGTAAAGAATGGAATAAAATTGATAAAGGATCTTGGCTCAGAAAACAGCTTTATAGGATAACTAATATTTCTGGCCTGAACCCTTTGTCAAAGTATGAGGAACAAACAGGCAGACATCTGAATAAAAAGGTGCAGTGAAGAGAGGAGAAGAGGGTGGAAAGAGCAGGGATAGAGGAGAAGTGATAAGGAGAATGGGGTAGCTCTCTGAAAGGAGAGGGAATGGGGTGTACAGCTGTAAGAAGGAGAGAGACTCAGTGGAGGGATTTACTGGAAACCAGAGTAGTCAATGTTAATGCTATCTAGTTAGAGAGTGTCCAGACAGAATATTAGGTCTTGATTCTCCAGTTTGAGAGCAGCCTCATTTTGGCAGTGCATGAGGCCATGGATAGACAATGGTGTGAGGAATTAAGATGGGTGGCCACTGGGAGATCCCTGTTATTGCAGAGGACAGAGCAAAGGCGCTCAATGAAGCAAACTCTCAATCTGCATCCAGTCTCCTTGATGTAGAGAAGACAATGACAGGAGTATGGATGCAGTAGATGACTCCTGCAGATTCATGTGAAGTGATGCTTCATTTGTAAGGACTATTTGGGGCCCTGAATGGTGGTGAGGGAGGAGGTATGGATACAAGTGCAGCATTTGAGCAGCACGGTGGTCATAGCGGTTAGTTCAATGCCTCTATAGCGCCAGCGAACAGGTCCAGGGTTTGAATCCCGTGCTCTCTGTTAGGAGTTTGTTTTTCTCCCCGTGTCTACATGGGATTTCCCCGGCAGATCCAGTTTCCTCCCATTGTTTGAAACATACCAGGGTGTAGGTTAATTGGGCGGCACAGACTCATGGGCTGAAATGGCCTGTTTCCATGCTGTATGTATAAAAAAAATTCTTGTGATCACGTGTAGGTACCGAGGCAGTGGTTAATGGGAACAGATGAGTGGATGAAAGAGAGGACTGAAACAGGAATAAGTGAAAAGTGATAAGTACAAATGTTCAAAAATGGCCAATACTTTCTGCACCTCGCTCCTGTACTGACCTGTCTGTCTATGGCCTCATGTACTGCCAAACATAAACCACCCATAAACTGGAGAAACAACACCTAATTTTCTGTCTGAGCACTCTCCCACCTGTTCATTTCTCTGCTTTCTGCTAGTCTACTCCTCATTCTCCTTTCTTCCCTGTCCCCCTTCTTTCCTTCAGCTCTTCACCTCTTCCATATCCATTCACAGAGCCACCCCCCCCCACCCTCGATTGTGTGGCCTCCCTCCATTATCCACCTGTTATCTCCTGCCTGTGGGAGTGTGCTTCTCCCCCCTGCCCTTCCCCATGCCCACCATTTTGTTTGGATGCCTGCCCACATTTTGTTCATAACTTTATGAAGAGCTCAAGCCCTAAAAGTACCTTGGCTATATAAAGTACACTATTTGACCTGCTGAGTCTCTCAAGCATTGTGTTTTTACCTCAGTCACAGTGCCTGCAGACTTTCATATTTTACCCTAAACATTGTCGATTCTGCTTAGATTTTAATGACCATCTTCTGGTTTAACAATAACAATTTATTTAAACAAAATCCAACTTCTTTTAAAACATGAATCTGAACCTAGCATGCAGTTAACTCATTAAATATAAACAGTGGCTGAGTCGGCTGAAGTCTAGGGGCCCAGAACCTAAGGGGGTTCTGTCAGAACCACTGGTACACCAATGTAACCACTTGTCAATATAGGCTCACGCTAGTCCTAGGTCCACCCGTCAATCAAGGCTCCAAAATGCCAAACAAGACTCAGGAAACCTGGGCCACTTGGTCTTTTGAATGATGACTAGGACGAACCTCACAGAACAAACAGCACAGTGGTGAATTTCATGGCCACCAGAAATACCCAGAAACTCAATGGCGAGAATACATCTTATCGCCGCTGAAGGAGCCGTGCGCGCAGCCGTGACTCGCAAGGAGCATGCACGGTCTTCTCCACCACCCCAAACCCGCGTGGGTAAAGCTGGTGACTGTGGGCCAGAGTCGGCACCATGCTGTCACTGGGGTGACGTTCATGGTGGCTTCTGGGAGAGCTGGGGATGGCAACATGAAGATTTGCAAAGGGGGCTCTGAAATACCAGTGTCCAGCTGGTTACCTGCGGTAAGTGAACAACATGAGGGGTGCGTAGCTGACAGTGTCTGACTGGTGGCCGGTACTGCTAAATGAGAGGTCAGTAGCGAGTGACACCCAGGTGGCCAGGCCCTTGCTGAGGAGCAAGGGTCGGCAGGGACAGTCCGGGCCGTGGTGGGGAGCAAGGGGTGGTGGGGTAGCCTGGGCCCATGGTAGGGCAAGGTCAAGGTGGGCCTTACTAATGCTCAGCCTGCGGCCCAGATGCTAATTAATCCACTACTGAATATAAATGAAATTGTGTTCTGGTTGATCAGCTGTTGGCATTATGATCAAGTGTAGAAGAGTAAAACACAAAAGTCTGCAAACACCATGATTGAAGTGAAAGCACAATGCTGGAGAAACTCAGAAGGTCAAACAGTGTCCTTCATCAAGACATTGTGATAAAGTTGGTGTTGTCTTTGAAATCATTATTGACTCATTTTGCAGAACATTTGTGATACCAAATGACAGAGATGCCAAATGCAAAAGATTAAACTGAGATTCATCAAAATCTTGAAACAAATATACCTCTTGCATTCCCACCATCCCATAAATGAAAGTAAACAAGAAGTCAGCTGATGCTGGATTGTCCTGCAATGCACAAAAATGCTGGAGAAACTCAGTACATTGCACAGCATTCATGGAAGGCAATAGGACCATTGATGTTTTGGGCCTGAGCCCTTCCCTCAATGTCCACTGTCCACTGCTTTTCATGGACTTCTCTGCCTTCCATATTTATTGAATTTCTCCTGCTCGACTTTCTATCCCTGTCAGTCAAAAAGGAATTTCAATTGAACTGTGACAATGAGGCATCACTATTCCTCATTTGTTTTAGATTTCCAGTAATTTCCAGTTTGTTCTTTGTCGTGACAATAATGTGTTTGAAGAAGTGTTTGGCAAGCTTTTTAATTCACGACTTATTCAATCATATCAGTGTATATTGCTCCATTGTGTCATGTTTCAAACACTAACACAATGCCTTTCACATTGCATTGTTCAGGACTGTATTGGTTTATTCAGCTGGTACAATTCTGAATTGAGATGATTGAGTTGAAACCCCACGATAGGAAGCTGATCTCATAAACTAGGTTGATGGTCCTGTGCGAATGCTATGTTATGTGAAATGTTATCTATGAGAAGTGTTAACCCAATGCTTCAAATTAATGTTATTGAAATTCCTGTTGCACTACTGAAAATAGTGATTTCGTTCTGATGAAATATTAAGCCTATGTTTCTCTTCACACTTACTGCCTGACCTACTATCTACTACTAGCATTTCTGTTTCAATTTTGAATTAATAAATATCATTCAATTCTCAAATAACCTGATCAAAAGTTTATTGATTGGTCCTTCATGTCATGGTTATTTGTGAAATCTTTGTTCTAAATGGCTGCTACATTTCTTAAGACACAGATCTTAACAGTACTTTCTTGCAAGTGGACCGCATTGAATGCCTCTTAATAAAGGCTTTTCTTCCAGTGTAACTGTAGTTTTGCAAAATCTCTTTTTGAATAAGTTAGTGTACCTTAAAACATTTTACAGAAATTTTAGATGATTTCTGTGTTCTCCTGAAATGGGAAGTATTCTCCACTTGCCCACAGCTGTGTCTTTCTGTATCACTGATTTGCTGGTAATATATGTATTTTGTGCCAGCCCAGTGCTAGTAAAGTTAAGTCATTGATTTGGAAGACAATGAACTTAGGCTTAAAGCCTAAGAGTTAAAATTTGTAACATGCTAAA
This sequence comes from Narcine bancroftii, assembly GCF_036971445.1. Taxonomy (NCBI): domain Eukaryota; kingdom Metazoa; phylum Chordata; class Chondrichthyes; order Torpediniformes; family Narcinidae; genus Narcine; species Narcine bancroftii. The sequence continues at coordinate 204,475,351 of NC_091474.1, read as the reverse complement.
ATACTATATATCAAAATATCACATCTGGAGTTCTTATTTTTCTTCCCAAATCCTTTGATTGTTTGTTTAGTGAAAACAACCTCATCTTAAAGTGTAATAATGGAAGAGTTTTTATTTTATTTTAAGGAATTGTTCAAAGAATAGACAAAACTGTTATGATAGATCCCACTAATGGGGGATGTTGTAGGATAGCAGTTTTCATTTTAATTCTTGGTAGTTCTCCCAGATCTTTGTTCAATTTTCTGTTTATTCCATTTTCTTCTGTTGAAGAAAACCAAACCCAGCTCGTGTCAAGAAAACACATCAATAATGGTGTTGACAGCTTTTAGTCTTTGAATTTGGAAGTATGAAAGATGATCTGAATTGGGTGAGGCAGATAAAGTGTTAGAAGACTTTGATAGAGAAGAAAAATATTCCCTCTGGCGACCAGGAACAAAGCATTTTATGCATTGAGACTGTGGCAATCCTGAGTTAAGACCCACCAGATCAAGAGAGAACCAAGGCAACAAGCATAGAAAGCAAAAAATTTACAGATATTACAAGCTGTGTTTGATGCCTTTTTCACATGACGAAAGGAGGTGTACAACAGTTCCCCACACCAGGAGATGAACAATTGATCTGAAAAGGGGTTGGCAGTTCCAATAGAGCTTGAACACAAGATTTAGAAGCAGAAGTGGGCCCATTGGCCCATCAAGTCTGCTCCACCATTATAATCATGAGCTGATCCATCATCCACTCAGCCCAAATCCCCTTGCTGGTGGATATCCCACCACTAATTAATAGAAGGAAAATCATGTGAGTTATCTAATAGCCATATTTTATACAGTTACATTAAGAACATATAAAGTTTAGATGAAATGAATAAAGATAGCTTGATATTCATACAATTAATAAAAAGCAATGTCAGTTGAAGTCAAGGGCAATATGCACTTAATATCATAAATATACTGTGAATATAGCCATCAGAAACTTTCGCTAAAAGACATCTTCCATTGGAAAACCATTGTTTTGGGCAGATTTTCATCTTGTTGATCTTGCTAAAGTAGATTGCAGAGTCCTTTGTTATACACCTAATCAGGATAAACCCCAATATGGACCACCACAACATTTTCCAGAACTTGGCAAATGCATAGTCCACACAGAGGTAGATATTTATCAATTCATTTCTGCAGCCAATTCAAGGTCAGCGAGCAGTGGGAGTAGAAATGAATCACCAGGGACAGGTAGAACTGCATCACAGAGCAGCATCTGCTGCCATAAAATCCAACTCTATACACATCCTGAGGTGGTTATCAAGATGAGGCCTATGCCTGGTATAATTTTCCTTTCTTCCTCTAGAGATCTCCACATCACGATCCAATGAATCCAATCCATTCTGGATTTCCAGAAGATGGCTCTGGGTACTGCCTCTGGACAGGAGTAGGTTATGTGTCATACCTTCACTACATACACAAACTTTGAGAGCATCTTGACCACCATCAAGAAGAAGCAGCACTCCCACATTCTCAATTTCTATTTAACCTTGACTATCGTTTCCAGCCAATTCTTGGCACATGACCCAGATCCTCTGAAACTGATCCTGAACATGTGAGGGACAGAGTATCATTTGGGCCAGTTGCCAAAATTTGTGGCCTCACTCACAAACTGATCACAGGAGCTAATCAGTCTTCAGGTAGGTTCTAGATCCAGGCAGAAGGCATTGACATCTTCCATGTAGAGGGAGTCATTGATCTGAATGCAAGGCATCATCACTCAATTTATGCCTATGTCCTTCCAGATGGATTTGGCAAATGGCTCAATGCAACACACACAGAAAAGAGGAGACAACCTTGCCTGACTCCACATTTGATGGGGAAGCTTTCCATTTCCCACCAATTAATTTTATTACAAGCCCTAAAGACCCCAAAACCCAGCAGCAATAGATATTCACCCACTTGCTAATTTCATCTAAAGCCTGCATGCCACATCAATTTCAAGCCTACATGTTGACATTGGGATCTTGTGAAACTAAACTTTGAATTGCCTTTTGAGAATTGTGCCTTGAGTTGTAGTGGCTTGGGGTATATCACCCACACACACCCACACACAAACAAACACCCACACACTCACACCACCGTATTCATGCATAGTTGGGGGTTAAGTTAGATAAGTTTAGATAAATTAAATTAGATAAAGTGTTTTATAATTGTTTATTAATAATTTAAAATATTATTTAAAAAATAACTGTCTGGGCTCATCTCTATTGCTGCTGTCAGGTACATAGCATCCAACCCTTTGATAATCTGAGAGTCCCAGTCAATGAGTTTTCTCCAAGTCTGGTTTCCTCCCTCCATTCAAAAACATACCGAGGGTCTAGGTTAATTGGGGGTAAATTGGGCTGCATGCACTCGTGGGCCAAAATGGCCTGTTACCATGCTATATGTCTAAATAAAATAAAATAAAATAAATAAAATGTATGGAACTCTAATATCGCTTACTATTACCACCTTATGTTTCCTGCAGCTTCTGCTATCTCTTCACAGATTTGTTCCTTTAATTCTCATTGATGATTGGGCGGTCTATAACACAACTCCATGGGTGTGGTCATACCTTCCCATTCCTTAGCTCCATCCATATACCCTCAGTAGACGAGTCCTCTGGTCTGTCCTTCCTGAGCACAGCTGTGATATTTTCCCAGACGAGCAATGCCACTCCTCCCCTTTCAACCCCCTCCTCCCCGTTCTATCTCATCTGAAGCAACAGAAGCCCAGAACATTGAGCTACCAGTCCTGCCCCTTCTGCAATCAAGTTTCACTAATGGACAAAATGTCATAATTCTACATGCTAATTCATGTTCTCTCATCTACAATACTCCCTGCATTGAAATAGATGTACATGAGAACATTTCCACCATGTACAACCCTTTGACTTCTAATGTTACATGCAATTTTCACATCATCTTTTTATTCCTCCACTCCTCTATCTGCTCTGGCACTCTGGTTCCTAACCGCCTACAAATCTAGTTTAAACGCCCCCCCCAGTGAAGCACTAGAAAACCTTCCCTCAATGATATTAGTCCCCCTCCAGTTCACATGCAAACCATCCCACTGGAACAAGTCCCACTTTCCTTGGAAAAGAGCTAATGATCCAGAAACCTAAAGCCCTCCCTCCTGCTCCATGTCTTTAGCCACGGGTTAAGCTACATTATCCTCCTATTTCTAACCTCACTGGCATGAGGCATGGTTAACAATCCTGAGGTCAATTCTGGAGGTCATATCCTTTAACCTAATGCATAACTCCATAAACTACCCTTAGAGGACCTCCTCACACTACTTACCCATGTCATTGGTCCCTACATGGACCACGATATCTGGCTGCTCACCCTCATTTCTTGAACTTGATCTGAGATATCTCGGACCCTGGCACTAGAGAGGCAACATACCATCTGGGATACTCAATCTCTTCCACAGAACCTCTTATCTGTCCCCCTAACTATGGAATCTCCTATCACTATAATTTGTCCCTTCCCTTCTTAGCCACAGGACCAAACTCCATGCCAGAGACCTGATTGCCATAGCTTGTGCCTGGTTGGTCATTCTTCCCCCCCTCAACAGTATCCAAAAAGGTATACTTGTTATTAAGGGGAATGGCACAGGCTGCCCTTCACTGCCTGCCTGTTGCCTTTCCTCTCTCCTGACTGTCAAACGTCTACCTCCTAGGTGTGATAGCTTTCCTGTAACTCCTGCCTATGAACCCTTCTGCCTCCTGAATGATCAGCAGTTCATCCAACTCCAGCTCCAATTCTACTTGTTAGGATCCCAGTCTGTCCCATTTAGCATGGTGGTGGTGCCACACAGCATGATGAAGAGTATTTTCACGATGAAGATGGGACTTTGTCTCCACAAGGACTCCCCTAATGATGCATCTGTGACAGGTAGATTGGTCATGATGAGATCAAGGTTTTTCCTTTTGTTGGTTCCCTCAGGAACTAATGGAGGCCTATTCTGGCAGCAACCTCCTTCAGAACTTCACCTCCTTGGTCAGTGGATGTACTACTCATGGTGTTGGACATTGAAGTCTCCCACCCAGAGTACATCTGTGCCTTTGCTGCCCTCAGTGTTCCACATGGAACAGTAATGGAAATCAGCCAAGCAAGGTGTGGCAATAGGTGAGATATCAGGTTTGCCAAATTTAAAAAAGAACTTAAAGCTTGTCCAGCACTGGAAAAAGCAAAAATAAGTTCAAAGAATAAATGGACAATGAACAGTGCTTCAGGATCTTTATTTAGCTCATGCTGTCAGCTATTTTCCAAACTGATTTTGTAACTTCTACAAGGAAACACCCAAGCAAGCTTGTTACTTTGATGTTAACAATCGATCACATTTTGGATGGTAAATGTGCAGCATATGCGATAAATAAGGAAATAGCTGTTAATTGGAAACTGGAAGAAAAATATCAGGAAGCAAGTTAGAATCATACCTCAGGCAATTTGACAACCAAATACATAATGAGAAGTAAATATGATGCACACTTTAACATAATTTCATGCTGGAAACGTCATCACTGGCCATTGCAAGGATGGGAATTATTAAATCCTTAGTTCTCAGTGTAATTAAAGTGCCTGACCCTTTCTTCAATCACAATCATGAGTTCATAAAAAAATATCCCCAAGGGGGTGGGTCATGTAAGGCCAAGACCAATAACCTATCTTTAAAACACTAGAGTTTAGTTAGTTTTAAATGCGCAAAAGACCACGATACAAGCACATAGGCAATGGTCCTTCAGGAATCATGTTCTCAAGTGTGACGCACCAGGTCAGTTTACAGAGAGCAGCTGTTGTTTGAAATTGTCGAAGCTTCACTAAGTTGACAGTTTGTGAATTCATGCAAACAAGACCAATAATATATTTTGCATTCAGTCTGTTCCCAGAACATTCCTCATATAATTACAAATTCAGAAGCTGCAAATACCAAAGTCATTGTCAAGCCTTAATATCAGAAGTCTCAATTCACAAAATAAGCATTTTTCTTATAATACCATAATTGTAAAATGTCATGACATCCTTAGTGGGAATTCTACTAGGGAGTTTGATGTGGAATCCACTGTTGTGTGATTAAGATAATGAACCCTTGCTTAATTTATCAGAATCACACTCAGAATTTATTGTCATGAACAAGTCACAAAATTCGGAGATTTGCGGCATCTTACAACAATAAATTTTAAAAACAGTGCACGAAAAGTCAGGCAATGTCTTTGTTTCATTGATTATTCAGGAGTGGGGAAGAAGCTGTCCTTGTGCTGCTGAGAGCTCGTCTTTAGGCTCCTGTACCTTTATCCTGATGGTAGCCGAGTGAAGAGGGCATGGCCTGGGTGGTGGGGATCTTTGAGGATAGAGGCTATTTTTTTTTCTTATTTTATTTCAAAATAATATAGCATAGAACACAGAACATGGAAATCTATAGCATAGTACAGGCCCTTCAGTCTTCACCGTTGCCTTGACCTAATAACCTCCTCCAACAACTGCCTAGAATTCCCCTACTGCATAACCCTCCATTTTTCTCAGTTCCTTGTACCTATCTAATGGTCTCTTAAAAGATTCTATTGAACCTGCTTCCACCATTGTTGCCTGTAGTGTATTCCACTGTGTGATAAACATACCTTTTATATCCCCCTGTAACTATTCCCAAACACCTTAAAACTGTATCCTTTCATGTTAGCCATTTCATCCCTGGGAGAAAGCCGCTAGTCAGCCACAGCCTTTCGTCATCTTATACACCTCTATCAGGTCATCTCTCATCCTCCGTCACTCCAAGAAGAAAAGACCAAGTTCACTCAACCTATCCTCATAAGGCTTGCTCTCCAACACAGACAGCATCCTTGTAAGTCTCCTCTTTACTCTCTCTATGGCATCCACATCCTTCCTGCAGTGAGGTAACCAGAACAACTTGATTCTTGCAGGATACTTGATAGTTCTTATCTGTTACCTCTTAGATCCCATCACTCACCAGTTTTCCAACAGACTGGTGAGTGTGGTGTTGTAGTTCTGTTTTCATACAGAATTCACTTTTGCTGGCAATTTTCACCCTGCTCCACAATCAAATGACCCATCTCTGACCCTCCCTTTCTTAATCTCCAATTCCACTAATAGGTTAGCAACAAATGGACATTACAGGCCCCAAAATTCCACGGCTTGATGGCATCTCCCCCTATACTACTTCTCAGAAGGATCCATTCCTAAACTTCCATCTACGTTAAATAATACACCTGGAATGGGTCAAACTGCAACACTCTATCTCTGGCAATAAAGAGTTAAACAAGGTGCTGATTTGTGTGTGAAAGGTCATTTCACTTTTTCCATAGATTTTGATGTGTTTCTTGCTGAGAACAGGGAGAGCTCATGTCACTAGCTCAGGAAATGGAGCAGGTTGTGGTCAATTCATGTTCTGATCTGGAATACCTTCCCAGGTATCATACCCTTTGGCTTTAAGTTTCAATCAATAGTTTCACAGGTCTTCCCATGGGTAGTTCATTGAAAATTACAGGTAACAAACAGAAGCAACATCTGAAGGTTCATTGTAAGGAGATTAAGGCGTTAGAAAACAAAGTTTAGTTTCATATCTCATGCAATTAGTTGAATGATGCCTGACTCAATTTTAACTTATTAATCAACTGCTTCATGCACCATACACAATTTTTAGGTCATGTTTCCTGGTAATGTTACAAAAGCAGATTTCTGAAAGGCAATTAAATGATAAAAAGATTTTAGCTGGGAACCCAATTTCGATGGCAAACTTTTGGTACCCACTGACAAGTCCAATTGCCTGAAGTCTAAAATGACAGAGTTTTATTTCACAAAAGAGATTTCCCTTCAAACTTTTGCCCAAATTGGAACTCATAGACATGCTTCTCATGAAACTTGGCCAACACCAAATGTTAGCATTGCGTTGCTACACCGTGATAATACCACCAACGCAAACTGCTAACATCACAGAGAAGCACTTACCTGCCAAGAAAGACTTGAAAGATCAGGTAGTGTCACAAATGTTTAGAAATGTTTGTAGTTCATAAGATATAGTACAGAAGTAGGCCCATGGAGTCTCCTTCATCATCCTATCATCAACTGATCCAACCTTCTACTCAGCATGTGATGGAATATTTGCAGATGTATTTGGGAGATAAATTGGTAAAATGAGAGTAGGTTGCCACACACATTTTAAAACAGATCTATTTGAAATACTGAAGAATTCATATTCAGTGACTTTATAGAAATAATGGAGAATACTATGTACATTTCACAAGTAGGTGCTAATTGAAATGACGTCATGAAATGAATGGACTGGAGACAGGTCGTCTGTGTTGAACATTTTTACAAGACTTTCTGACCTTTCTGCAAAGTGCTCACTCAAAGGTCACACCTGGGTTCTTGTTTACCTAAAAACAGATGAGAGCAGAAGACTAATTCCTATTGTTTGCTGGAGAAGGAGGGGTTATTTTGCAAGTGAGAGAGAGAGAGAGAGACTGAACACTCACAGCTGAAACAAGCAGGAGAAGCTGGTTGGAATTGAAACAGAAACTCCAGAGCGGCAGATGGCTGGAAGTGCTATCTGTCTGATTTTCTCTTGGGATAAGGAAAACAGAAAGGAACTCTGTGGTAGCCTGAAAGGAAGAAGTTATCATCTGGAGAACCCTGATGGGGCAGGTTTCATTAGCAAGACATTGAGGTGACTAATGGTGGTACCTCAGTTGTGGAAATCCTGGAACAACAAATCTCTCTCTGCAAACCTACAAAGAACCTTTCTGAGTTGTAAACATTTACCTTTCAAGCACCAAAGCCTGGTGAACTTTATACACGTACACAATCCTTTATCTGGAACCCTTGGGGACTGTGTGTTCCGAATTTTTGATTTTTCTGGATTTCAAAAAGCCCACCCGAATTGTGCTGCCATATCCATCCCCTTCCAGTCACCCTGCTGTCTCCCCCAAACACCCCCCCTCGCCTACCCGACTCACACTGCCACTCTCTTGGCCGCCCAACTCGCGCTGCTGGTCTCCCCCTCTAGCCCACCTCACTTGCACTGCCAGTTTCTCTGCCACCCAACTTGCACTACCAGTCTTCCCCCTTCTCCCCTGCCCAATTCGCAATGCCAATCTCCAGGCCAGTCAACTCACGCTGCCAGTTTCTCCCTGCTAGTCTTTCACTCACCTGACTCGCGCTGCCACCTCTCTCACTTGCCAGATTTTGGAGCTTTCCGGATTTTAGATGTCCTGATAACATGTACCTGTACATGTTAAATTCTGTGCACAGTATAAGAATTGCCTGCAACCAGAGATCTTGGATGAATGAGAAGTGAGATTGAACTGTGAACCAAAGAACTTTTCTTAAATTTACCCACACATGACATACACGTACACTTAGAATTAGAAGGGGGTTAGTTATGTTAATAGAGATAAGTTAAAGTTTGATTCTGTTTTCATGTTTAAAGATAATTAAAAACAACTTTTGTTTAAGTAACTATTTGTCTTGGTGAATGTCTATTGCTGCTGGGTTTTGGGGTCCTTTGGGCTCATAACAAGCCCCACTCACCAGCTTTCTCCCCCTCACCCTTGATGCATAGACTAATCAAATAGCTGTCAATCTCTGCCTTAAATACACCCAACGACCTCACTTCCGCAGTCACCTGTGGCAACAAGTTCCACAGACTCATGACTCTCTGACTGAAGAATATTTTCAACATCTCTGTTTTAAATTGATGCCCTTTTATCCTGAAGTTATGTCCTCTTGTCCTAGACTCACCTACCATGGGAGACAAAATGTTGCTGATGGTGGAAATCTAAAATAACATCCAGAAATGGTCAAGATACTCAACAGGTTAGGAAGCAACTGACAAGAGAAAAGTAGAGTTAATGGTTAAATTCAATGAGCACTTCAGAGTATTTCTGAGGCAAGGCCATTAACTCCCTCTCTGGCCAGATCTGCAATCAAAGTCCCAGATATTTTGAAATGGCTGCTGTTTACCAAGACCAGGCAGACTTACAAAGATCAGTGGAGTTTTTGACAGTGTGGAGAGTAATCTAAGGATACAGGGTGATTTCAATGTGTTCGTGAAATGGACAGAGAAATGATAGATGAAGTTTAATCCTGATAAATATGAGGCAATGCATTTTAGGAGCACATATAATGAGGTTAGGACATACACCATGAATGGTAAAGTCCAATGATATATTGAGGAAGAGAGGGACCTTGACATACAAATCCAAAGATCCTTGAAAGTGGCAGTAGAGTAGACAATACTGTTTAAACACCAAAGAGCATATTTCACATCAGCTATATTCAAGAAATCTACATCCTACCCCAGGCAAATGTGAAAGTGGTAGAGCCTGGTGGCCCCAGGATAGCAGAGGTTGTTGTGGTGGACTTGGAGGCGGTTTATCTGTACATTGGCACATGTCCCCTGGGACAGGGCATTGGGAGGCTCGTTGAGCTTCCTAGGCCGGAACAAGATCTCGTAGTTGTAGGTGGAAAGCTCAATTCTCCACCCTCAGGATCTTGTCATTCTTAATTCTTTCCCCACTGTTAGTTATTGAACATAAAGGCGACTGCACGTTGGTCAGTCAGCAGTGTGAACTGTTTTCTGGCCAGGTAGTGCCTCCAGCGGCGCACAGCTCCCACTATTGCCTGGACCTCTTTCTTGATGACTGAGTGCCAAAGTTTGGAACCCTGGAGGGTTTGGGAAAAGAAAGCCACAGGCCTGCCTGGTTGAGCATGACAGCCAGGACAAAGTTAGACACACCACTCTCCACCTGGAAGAGGATGGATTTATCCACAGCGTGCATCACCGCCTTTGCGACGTCGCCCTTGATGGGTGTGAACACTGCTTGGGCTTCCACCGTCGGGAAAAGATGGTTGATTTCACCAGGGGTGGGCTTTGTCCAGGTAATTTAGAACACACTGAGCACAATATGAAAAGAAACCCAAGCCACTTTTCAGGGCCTTGAGGGTATGGGGCAATGGGTGTTCCAACAGTGGGGCACATGTGGTCAGGGTTGGGCCCAATGATACCATTCTCCACCAAGCAACCAAAGATGGCCAGCCATGAAGTACTGAACACGCTCTTCTTTTTGTTATAAGATAGGTTGAGGCTTTTGGCCGTCTCGAGAAATTTCTGCAGGTTAATGTTGTGATCCTGCTGGTCAAGGCCACAGATGGTCACTTTGTCCAGGTAAGGAAATGTGGTCTTTAGCCTGTAGTCAACCACTATTTGTTCCATCTCCCTCTAGAAGACAGAGTCCCCACATCCCAAGATGGCAGCACCCGAGCTGCCCACTTGGCAGCTGCATATCCTGAGAAGAAGACCTCTGAGTTCAGCTGTGCTATCTCAAGCACTTTAGCCAGGTCGACTACTTTTTGCAGGCTTCGATCACCATTTTCCAGGAGTCTCTGACTGATGAGATCAGACTTGAATCCAGCCACACATGCATCACTTATCAATCCTTCTAGATGGGCAGCAGCAGAGACTTCTCTGCAGTCGCAGGTTCGTCCCAGCTCCCACAGGACCCACACATACTCATCGACTGACTCACTAGGCACTTGTCTACGACTGCCCAGAAAAAATCTGGCATAGATGACATTCATCAGGGTCCAATACTGTTTCTCCAGGAGCTCCATTGCAGTCGAGTAAGGAGTGCAGTCCTTTATCATCTGGAAGGCTTGGTGAAGAGTAGATCTGGTTTGTCTTCCTCACTCTGCACATTGGTGCATCTCATGAAAGTGTTGAGGCAGTGCAGCAAGGGTGGGTTGTACCTTCCGCGCTTGGCGTTTGCCCAGTGACGTCAGGCGCTGCCGCGCAAAGGAGCCCTTGCTCTCATTGGATGAGAGCTCTGAGGAAGAAGTTTTTGAATGGGAGGGTGGCGATTCGGATTCACATGAGGCACTGTGTTTGATGGTGGCCATTTTGGAGTGAGAGACTATAGCAAAGTGACCATTTTTAAGGCACTTCTGGCACCTGGCTTTTCTCGCCAGGCACTGGGACCTCCTGTGCTTGTCCTCCCGCAGAAATAACACTTTGGGGTTGCATCGGGCAGCGTGTGGCAGCCGACAGGCTGTCGGTGTGCCGGGGGGAAGTAGGGTAGAGGGAGGGCATCCTAGTCACATCAGAGTGTGGGGTCCAGCCCCAGGAGTACATGTCCATACTTAAGACCGCAGCGTCCATCGTCTCTGCGATCCAGATCACGTCCTCTAGGTTTTCTCCCCCGTGCTTTTGCAGGCACTGCCCCTCACCTCATTCGATCGAACCCCGGCCACAGAGGCATCCCAAATGAGATCATCTGTGGTCTCCATAGCAGTTCTGTCTGTGCAGGCACAGTCCCTGCCCATTGCCATTAGTGCCTGAATACAAGCTCTACAGGACTCACTGGGCTGTTGCCTCCTTGTTGCAAGTTCACCAGTCGCTCATAGAGCCCTTTCCACACCTTCATGGCTGCGGCATAAGTTGTCGTGGCCTGGACACTCTGGTAGACTCTCGGGGATACCATAGTTATCAATATTAGAAGTCGATGGCTGTCCTCTATCACGGTAGGGTCAGAGAGCTGTGAGTATGTTTCGAAGCATCTCACCCAGTGCTTAAAGTTATTCAAGGCTGTAGCTGACTGTGGGTCGATGTTGAGGCGTTCCAGCTGTAGCATATGCTCCATCCCTTCAAAACATTTTAGTTAATAAAATTGTAGAGTGCGTCGAAAGAACTAAAGACTTGTTGATCCAAACCAAGGCTTTTATTAACTAAAAGACTGGAGCATATCACAAGTAGGTCGACCAGTCCAAAATGACCTGGTCAGCCAATCACAGTCATCCTACACTACAATCTCTCAGCCAATCACAGTCATCCTACACTACCATCTGTACATCTGTACATATACACATTGGTGATTAGAATCTGGGCTATCACAGTGATGGAGCATTTTCCTTATAGGAGAGGGTAGAGAGGCTTCCCTGGAGTGAAGGTGGTTATGAAGGGATGCAATTGAGGTATATAAAATACTGAGGGCACCAAACTTTTCCCTCTCCCAGAGGAGAATAAAACTGGTGGACATAGATGTAGGGCAAGGAGTAAGGTATTTAGCAGGGAGCTGAAGGAAACCTTTCTCACCCAGGGACTGGTGAGTAGCTGGAATACACTGCCAGAGAGTAGCAGAAGCAGAATCACGAACAGTATTTAAGAAATGTCTAGAAAGAAGGCATGGAAGGTTATGGGCCAAGTGCTGGAAGAAGGGATTCAAAAGAATGTGTGCTACTGGATAGTATAGATATTGAGGGCCAAATGACCTGTGTCTTTGCTGGCTCTACAAATGGTATTAAAAAATATCAAGTGCTAAAAAATGTCCACTGATCCTCACATTTGTAATCACCCATTAAGCAAAGCCATATGGCCAGGGATCAGCCATTGCCTGGACAAACATACTCAGTAGGCCATTTTGAGTCAGGCCTCCACCTGAAGGCCAGCTACAAGAGTGGATCTAAAACTTAAAACTTAACTTTCAGACACCAGCCCTTAAAGGCTGCACCAGCTTCCCATTCATATTGAGGGATGCCTCGTAGCACCCTCTGGAGCCAATGGAGGTGGGGTGTATGGTGCCGTAGTGCTTCCCATCATAAATACACAGCAGAGGAATGGCCGTCTTCCCTACCCATAATGGCCGATGCAGCTGGAACTTTTCTGTGGTTCCCAGAACAGTTCCAGCTGCGTGGGGGATTATGGGAAGGGAAGACGGCCATTGCTCAGCCACGTTTTGAGATGCAGAGAATGGCCCTGATGGCAAAAGTGGCCCGGTGAAGCTGGCACAGCCCACACTGACCGCCCCTGTCGGCCCTCACTGGCTCTGATGCCTCCCATTGACCCACTGGTGCCCGCTGCCCCGCCGGCTCCCGTCCACCACCCCTGTCTTGAAGGGGTCATGGAGGGAGAGGGGTGAGTGGGAAGATGGGTCAAGGGCTGATGGTATCATCAGCCCATTCCTAACCAGCCACTTACAGCTGCTGTACATTCAAATCCGGCAGCAGAGCACTGCGCTCCACTGACTATCCTTCCCTAAAAAGGGTTGGAATCAGCACCTCGAAGCTGGCCATGGCGCATTCAGGCATGTCTTTAATCGTAAGGGCAAAGAACCTCCGCCTTTACAGGCTGGTGTTCTCCCTGCTTGAAAGTGCCTAGTGTTTATCAGCATGATTATGAGAAGTAGGAAAGGACATCAGCTTTGAAAGATTAATAAATAGCTTTGGCTGTTTACTTAGAAGAAAAAGTACAGTTTTTTTAAGGATTCAATAATGGGGCACTAAATGAATTGAGTTTCAATAACATGTTTAACATTTTTAGAAAAAGTAAATGGAGAGCCATGAAAACAGCCCAGATGAAAAAGGTTTGTCTGCCCAGAAATTCATTCCCAGTCGACAGCATTGAAAGCATGATAGAACCACGCCACTATTTTGTATCATCCCCCTGAAATTAGTTTAATAAACTTCAAAGTCATGAATTTCAGAGCCAGGGTACATCATGTGGTTTAAAGTGCAGAGTTCATTGGCACTACTGAGCATGGATACGTTTCCAAACCATTTTACTGAAGTGAATATGCAGAACAAAGAGCAAGTATGCATCCATATCCTCTCCTGGCTATTTGATCTTACTATAATTAAGGTTTAGCCTGTCACTATAAAACTAACAACTCTACATTGTATCCCCGAATGCATAATATCCATTTGTGATATTTACAGAGCCTTAATGAGCCTCAGTTTGTGTCAATTTAATCTGCTTAGAACTAATTGAAACTGCAGAATACTCCATGGCACATTATCGGACTTGGAACTTTGAACAAATACATTGGTTCCGTATTCACAGAAGGCACAAACAACTTCTCATAATTGCAAGGGAAGCAAAAATCTAATGAAGAGGAAGAACCAGTCTAACTCGTCTGACAAGAAAAGATGTGAACATTTTACGATTTATGACAATGACAACAGGACACTTAAAAATACACTGGACAATCAAGATTTTTCTTTCTGAACATTTTTGTGTGTATTTTATGGATTTTGGGCTGTTGAAAAAGGTACAGGAGCCTAAAAACGAGCACTCAACAGCACAAGGACAGCTTCTTCCCCATTGCCATCAGATTCCTGAATGAATAATCAATGAACCAAAGACATTGCCTTACTTTTTGTTCACTATTATTTTTATTTTTTAAAGTAATATCGTAAGAATGTTCACACTATGTTTGCTGCTGCAAAACACTGAATTTCATGGCTCGTTTATGACAATAAATTCTGATTCTGATCATGAAAATCACCTTAAAACATTCCTAATATGCACCGTTTTTTAGATAAAACGTATTTTTGTGATTTACGGTCATATTTTGTATATTAGTATATTCCCCGTTAGTATATTGTCAGTCCAAACATTCCTAGGCAGGGTGTTTGTTTCTACTGACAGGTGAGATTAGAACTGGGGGACATAGCTTCAAGATTTGGAGGAGTAAACAGAAATAAGGAGGTACTGCTTCTCACAGAGATAAATAAATCTGTAGAATTATCTGCTCAAAGAAAGAGTAGAGGTAAATCATTGACTGTATTTAAACTACTTACAGATAGATTTTCAGTGCGGGTGCTTTGCAAATATTGTTTTAGACCTGGGCATGATTAGTCAGGATAGATACAGACATGCTATAAAAGCAGCTCACATATACAGATGCTGTGCATGACATTGATTATAGATTGAAAGCATGTTCATGCATATGTTCTTCAGGCAATAGCATAGTGAGTGAGCTTAACAATAGTATTTATTGTCTTCAGGAAGATTCTATACAGCAGAAATGACTCGTGAATGTCACAACAGGTGCGATACATTCTGTTACATTTGTGGCAAGTATATGCATAAGGCTGACTGCACTTATTATGAAGCCTATGAGCTCTACTTCAGTTTAAAATTGGTAACCAAGACAAACCCCAGGCTCCTCTCATTTGTTGTGCAACATGAGGAGTCAACCTGAGAGCTTGGGTCAGAGGTACATTATGTGATTAAACATGATAAATTCAATGAAAGTTCATTTAATGTTTCTCTAACTTTCTACATGGTACAGCAAATCTGAAATTATCTGTGTGTCCAGCTTGAAGCTGTCTATTGTAATCCCCAATTTATTTTCAGGAAGCAAACCTTTTGAAAAAAAAATGTGCTCCAATGATATCAATGTGATTATACAAAGTTCTGAAAGGGAAGTCAAGTTTGACAAACCAACTGAAAATATAACTGACATGGATTTTGCAATTAAATGACAGAGAGGAAGAGGGACTCTGAGTGACAGAAGGTGATGAGAAAGGTTAGTGTTATACATCAATGTTTTTGAATGAAGGAACTAGAGGGCATGTGTTAAGGGTGAAAGGTGAAATGTTTAAAGGGAATATTCGAGGGAACTTCTTCATGTAGATAGCATTGAGAGTGTGCAACAAGCTGTTGGCTGATGTGGTGATTGCAGACTCAAATTTGAAATTTATGTAACATTTAAATAGGTATATAGAAGGTAACGGTATGTTGAGCTTTGGCCCAGCTGCAGGTCAGTGGGATTAGGCAGAATAATAGTTCAGCACAGGCTAGATGGGCCAAAGGGCCTACTTCTCTGCTGTTGTGTTGTATGGTTCTATGATTATATCCAAATCTCATTTTCCTAAGGTAAAAAAGATACTGGAAAACTGCAGCAACTCACAAAATGCCGGATGAATCCAATGGTTGAGGCAGCGTCTATGGAAGGCAAAAGATAGTTGATGATTTGGGCCATAACTCATCAGGAATGGCAAGAAATGGGCATAAGCCTGATTAAAAGGGTCGGGGATGGGGAGGAACATGAGCTTGTAGTTGATAGGTGGGAGGAGAATGAGGAAAAATTGTAAGAAGCTAGGAAGCGATAGGAGGAATAGACGCAGACAGAGGAAGATGCACTCAGATAGAAAGAAGGAAGCAAAGGGGTGGGGAGTTGGAGAAAGAAAGGTGTGGGTGCCAGGCAGGAATGTTAGGGGTGGGGAGTGGTGAAGAGAAGCTAAAGAGAAGAAGGCAAGGGGCCAGAAAGATAAGATAAAACAAGGGATGGGGTGGAGGATTTAAGAACACAATGGTGGGGGGATGTTATTGGAAATTAGGAAAGTCAATGTTGATGCTGTCTGGTTGGAAACTAACAAGAATATAAGGTGCTCTTCGTCCAATTAGTGAGTGGCCTCAACCAGTCAGTACATTAGGCCATGGACAGCCATGTTGGTATGGGAACAGGATGTAGAATTAAGGAGGCTAGCCACTGGTATATCCTGGATGTGGCAACGGATGGAGGAAAGGTGTTTCATAAAGTGGTCCCCTAATCTGCCCCTGGTCTCTCTGATGTAGAGAAGCCATATGAGGTGCATTGGGAGCAATAAAAGGCCCCTGCAGATGAAGTGTTGCCTCATTTGGGAGGACAGTTAGGGGCCTTGAAATGTTGTGAAGGGGGAGGTATAGGTGCAGGTGTAGCACTTGTCCGGTCACAGGGATAAATGCTGGGGATTTGGGGGGGGGGGGGGTGTTGTTGGTGATCAGTAGGAAAGGATGAGTGGAAAAGGGAGTCACAGAAAGAGCTGTCCCTCTGGAAAATGGAGCAGGGAGGGTTGGGAATGATTGATGGTGGGGTGAATAATAAATAAAACAGTGGGATCACAGAATGTAAAGAGAATATAAAGAAGTTTCATATGGTTTAGATAAGTTAAATGAGTGAGTAATACATGACAGATGTAATTTTCCATTTAAGTAGAAAAAACAGAAAGGGAATATTATTTATATGGCGAAAGACTGAGTAATATTGACGCACAAAGGGATTTGGATGCCTGTACACCAATCACTAAAAGCAAACATTACAGGAAGCGATATGCAGTTAAGAAGGAAAAGAGCATTTGCAAGCAATTTTGAGTTCAGGAGCAAGGGTGACTTTCTACAATTATGCAGGACCACGTGGAGACCACACCTGGAGCATTAATTGGAATAACATGTATGATTTTGGCCTCCATACCAAAGGAAAGACTTACTTGAGGAAGTGCAAGAAAAAAAAGGTTCACCAAACCGATTTCTGAGATGACAGGACTGATGCACCATCAATAATCACAGAAGGCTGATACCTACAACCTCATCAACTGATCAAAGTCAAGAGAAAGGTAAACATGCAAGGGGCTATGGGTAGGATCAATCTCAAGAGGCGTATCCAGCCGGCAGCAGCCAATTACAACACAACAGTGGTTTACCACATTCACCCCTCCTTTTTGAGAAGTCATGCAGGGTGAGAAAAAAAGGTGAAACAACTTTACATATATACGCTTTACAAATTAAGTCTATCAAGAGGTCTCCTCTGCTGCAGCGAGCGACAAGGCAATGGTTGGGGGGGGCCACTCTAGCGTCCTGAGCAGCTTGTGAGATGTTTGTCGTGGGATAGGGACAGGTGAGGGAATGTGGTGCTGGTACATTGTTGGTACAGTGGCCTAGGGTAGGGGGGTGCTCAGCTGCAGGCTCTGGGACCCCTAAAGTTGAAGTTGGGGGTTGTCTGCTCAAAGTCAATGGTGGTAGGGGAGGCCCCTGATGGAGCAAGGTCCCAGATCAAGACCGCATCTTCGTGCCCATCAGGGAAAGCAACATAGGCATACTGGGGTTTCATGTGGTGAAGGCTGACCATCTCAACCAGTGGGTCAATCTTAGATTCCCTGACATATTTCCATAGCAGGACCAGTCCAGAGGAGCTAAACCAGGTAGGCAGCACAGTCCCTGATGCAGACTTCCTACGGATGAGTGATGTTGGTGGCATTACATAGGAGTGTCCAGATGGAGTGAAGTGTGTCTGGGAGGGCTTCCTGCCATTGGGAGACAGGTAGACCCCATGACCTCAGTGTCAGGAAGATGGACTTCCATACTGTGGCATTTTCCCTTTCTATTTGCCCGTTACCCCCAGGATTGTAGCTGGTGGTCCTGTTCACGGCAATGCTCCTGGCCAATAGGTACTACCACAACTCATCACTCATGAATGATGCACCCCAATCACTGTGGATGAAGCCAGGGTACCCAAAGAGAGTGAAGATATTCCAGAGGGCCTTGATAACTGTGGCCAGGATCATATCCGGGCAAGGTATGGTAAAGGCAAAACTTGACTATTCATCGATGATGGTAAGGAAGTTGGAGAAGGGGAGGGGTCCCTTGAAATCAATGCTGAGGTGCTTGAAGGGATGGGCAGCCTTGATCAGATGTTCTTTCTCCAGTTGGTAGAACTCGGGTTTGCAAACGTCACAGAAACCTGACAGTTTTTAGTCATAGTCCGGACTTTGGAGAGCCTGCAGTCTGTCCAACTGAACACTAGCACATGTTCCTCGGAAAAGAGCGTCCAGGGGGTCGTGGCTGGGGTGGTAGAGAATGTCATAATTGTAAGTGGACAATTCGATTCTCCACCTGAGGATCTCATCATTCTTGATTTTGACCCTTTGCTTGTTACGAAACATGAATGTTAACGCTTGCTGATCTGTGAGGAGGGTGAACCATTTTCCTGTGAGATAGTGCCTCCAGTACTGTACAGCCTCCACGTTGGCTTGGATCTCCTTCTCGATGGAGGAATGGCGAATTTCAGGGCCTTGGAGGGTTCATGAGAAAAAGGCAACAGGTCTGCCTGCTTGATTGAGTGTGGCAGCCAGGGCAAAGTCAGAGGCTTCACTCTCTACTTAGAACAGTGTGAACTCGGCAATGGCATGCATGGTGGTGTAGTCTTTGATGCAGTTGAAGACTGCTTGGGCTTCTGCTGACAGGGGAAACTTGATAGTTTTGACCAATGGGCAAATCTTGTCGGCATAGATGGGGACACATTAAGCATGGTATGAGAAAAACTCAAGGCATTTCTTCAGAGCTTTGAGGGTATGTGGGAGGGATAGCTCCATCAGTGGGCACACGCAGTCCAGATCAGGGACAATAATACTGTTCTCGATCACATAGCCATGTATGGCTAGTTGTGCTGTCCGGAATACACACTTATCCTTGTTACAACTGAGGTTCATGCATTTTGCTGCCCGGAGGAACTTTTGAAGGTTTTCGTCATTCTCCTGCAGGTTGTGGCCGCAGATAGCAGTTATCTAGATATGGGAAGGTGGCCTGTAGATCATAGCGGTCCACCATGTGGTCCCCTTTGCGAAGCAGAAAGGGACCCGGAGGAAGTGGTAGAGGAGGCCATCTGCCTTGAATGCCCTATACTGGCGGTCCTCTGGGTGGATCTGGAGCTGGTGAAATGCTGACGACAGGTCATTCGTGGAGAATACTCGATATCATGCAATCTGGTTGACCATCAGATAAGCAGGGAAGGGGGTCTGCATCAAGCTGTGAACATCAGTCAATGGTCTAGCTGTAGTGCACGACCATCCCCATTCTTCACCATGACTACCTGGGCCCTCCAAGGGCTATTACTGGCCTCGATAATGCCCTCACCCAACAAGTGTTGAATCTCTGCCTTAACAAACAGTCAGCCACACAGTACATCTACTCCTGGTAGCTACCGGCTTGCAATCGGGATGAGATTGGTGAACAGCAGAGGTGAGGAGGGTCGAACTTAATGGTTGAGAGGCCACACATTGCATGCAGTGGGCCGTCTGTGAACTGTTTGTTGCAGACGGTGGGGAGGGGCATTGAATTGACTTTCTGAAGTTGGCTCTGGAAATCCAGTCCCAGTTCAGTTGTGACATAACAAGCAGTCTGAAGCATTTGTACACTATGCCTCCAATAGTGAGGGTCACTACGAAGGATCCCAGTGTGTCTGCCTTGTACAATTTAGATGCAAGTGATATCCTGTGCTTAGTGAGTCGTACTTTAAGGAAAAGTCATTTAGTGATATCAGGGTGGATAAAGCTGTCTGTACTCCTACTATCGAATAAACAGTTGATATCACACCTGTTTACCTGGTGAGCTTGTGCGGGGTTCCATGGTTCAGGGAATAGTATAGTGGGTGCTCCCATGTCTGAGATGGCTGCCCTCGGCCCCAAGATGGCCCAATTTGACTCCTTGAAGTATCGTATGCCTGGGAAGATGGCATTTGGTGCGCAGACCAAAATGGCCATCCGCAGGATTTGCATGTGGCATCGCTGAAGTGCAGGGAAGTTAGCACTAATCACGCTTCTTGGAGTCAACACACGGTGCTGCTAGACATCGTGGATGGTTTGGACTGGCAAATTTTGGCATAATCTCCCTTTTTCCAGCACCTAGAGTACACTGCATCCTTGGCAATGCAGCTGACCCTGTCTGCAAAAGTAGTGGGACGGTGTAGGGGACCAATCACTCACAGGGCAGGATGAAGCCCCATCCCAGGATAGCACCGCCCTTAGTGCCCAAGCAGCCAAATAGTCATCTGAATTCTGGATGGCCAACTCCAGTGTCTCAGTAAGTTCAACTATCCTTTCCAAATCGAGAACTTTTTGTTCAAATAGCCGTTGCCCTATGAACCTGGAGCGGATATCGGCCACGTACATTGAGGTCCTCTGGGTTTTAGACAGCCGAGATGGCCTTACAGTCACACCCCCTACACAGGATCCGGAGGGCCCGCAGGTACTCAACAGTTGACTCAGCAGTTCATTGAGTTATGGTGGCCACAAGATGCCTGGCAATAGACTGAGATACCGGGCCTGGAGGTCTCCGTAGCAGCTTGATACAAGTTGGCATCGCTGATCAATGGGAACACTTGGAACCTGACTCGCAAGAGGAATAGTCTCAGTCAGTTAGGTGTCCATGGTGATGGCATCCATGGCTGCGCCAAGAAATTTTTGAAACAGTGTAGCCACAGTTCAAACATATTTGGTGTGTCTGGCAACCTGGGGTCGATGTGGAGCTTCTCAGGTTTCAGGTACTGTTCCATGCTTTTTGTTTTGAAAATTTTAGTTCATAAAATTGATATAATCACAAAAGGCTCGAGTTGTGAAATTATCAGGCTTTTATTAACTAAAGACAGGAACTACCTACAATCTCATCAACTGATCAAAGCAAAGAGAAAGTGGAGCATGATCAGTCTCAGGAGGTATGTCCAGCTGGCAGCAGCCAATCATGGTTTACACAACAGTAGTTTACCACAGGAACACCATCATTATTCCCTCAGTGCTGATCAACAAGCTCCAAATGCTAGGCCTCTCTGCACCCCCCTCTGAAACTGGATACTTGACTTCCTCATCAGAAGACCACAGTCAGTATGAATTGGAAATCAACACAGGTGCACCTCAAGGATGTGTGCTTAACCCACTGCTCTACTCATACTTAAGAGTGCTCCACCCTTGACTAAGAGACCAGGCTATTTACAATGCTATTTACAAATTTGCCAATAACACCATGGTTGTGGGCAGAATCACAAATGGCAATGAGGAAGCATACAGGAGGGAGACAGATCAGCTCATTGAGTGGTGTCACACCAACAACCTTGCACTCAATGTTAGCAAAATTAAGGAGATGATTGTGAACTTCAGGAGGGCTCAGTAGTGGAGAGGGTCAACAACATCAAATTTCTGGGTGTCAACATCTCCGAGGATCTGTCTGGAGCCTCCGTGTTGATGCAATCGTGAAGAAGACTCACCAGCAGCTATACTTTCTGAGATGCTTGAGGAGATTTTGTATATCAATGAAGACTCCCGAAAACGTCTATAGAGAGCATTCTAGCTGGTTGCATCATTGTCTCAGGAAAGGAAAAATCTCCAGAAAGTTGTTAACTCAGCCTGCAACATCACAGGCACCAGAATTCACTCCATTGAGGACATCTACAAGAGGCGATGTCTGAAGAAAGCAGCTTTCATCCTCAAGCACCCCCACCACCAAGGACATGCCCTCTTCTCTCTGCTACCAGCTGGAAGAAGGTACATGAGCCTGAAGATGAGCACTCAATGGCACAAGGACAGATCCTTCCCCGCTGCCATCAGATTCCTGAATGATCAATAAACCAAAGACACTGCCTTACTTTGACTTTTCGTGCACTATTTTTATATATTTTTGTAAGGTGATTTATATGAATGTTTGCTGCCACAAAACAATGAATTTTGCCACTTGTTCATGACAATAAATTCTGATTTTATTGAAAGACTGGGTCAACTGGCTAGAATTTGGAAGAATATAAGAGGATCTCAACAAAATCTATACAATTTTGATAGGACCAAGCAAATTTTCAAGTCATGGTGGATGTTATGCCTGGTTGAGGGGTCTAGAATGAGGGGGCCGCAGGCAAGATATGACCTCACCCAGATGGTGGAGAATTCATAGTATTCTCTGTCACAGCTGAGGAGCCAGATCACTTAATACATTCCAGGAGTTGACTGATGGATTTCTTGGCATAGAAGTTACCAAGTGGTAAGGGGAGAGAGCTTGAATAAGAAATTGAGATAGAGGATCTGCCAGGATCAAAGGGCCAAATAGCCCATTGTTTTTCCTGTATTTCTACATTTTCAACAAGCTAGCATTCCTTTATTGACAATGCTGGAAAGCTCAATTAATTCAGTGGGTTTGACACTTTGCTTGGTACTTCCACCTTCTTGCAGAGTTTCTGGATGACTACAATAAATGTTCCAACAAACCCAATGTTCAAAGGAAATGTGGGAAATTAGGTGAGATTTAAGGGAACGAGGGAAATAGAACCAGGTGAGTTTCATGGAGTGTGGTTATCATTACCTAGGTGTGTTAAGAGGATCTTGGAAAGAGTTTCCAGCTGTGTTAACGGGAGCTCAAGAACCAGGCTTCCAGTGCGTTAATGGGAACATTGGCCCCAGCATGTTACAGGAAAGAAAGGAAGTAGGGCTGCTGTAATATCAAAGGGAGTGTGGGAGTCAGTATCCAGTAAACCTTGTCCAAAATCACCAGAGTTTCTAAACACATGGACAGGAAATTATTGGCATTTTATTAGATTATTAGCACAGGATCAAATTTCTTACATTTCTATTCCTGTGAATTTTTAAAAGACTTGCACAAGAAATTGTTGTTTTTATTTTGTAACATAAAAATCTTATCCTGCTGGTCAGTGAAAAGGAGAATGACTTTACATCTGCAGATCCTCAAAGAGCTTAGATTCATCACACAATCATATGTTTACAAGATTAAAGGAGTAAAGTTCCTGAATTAAAATATATTATTGCCATGATTGAGAGACTTAGCCTATAACTGACCTCACTGGTTTGTTTATCCACATCAAGAATCATTGAAATCTGAATGCTTTTAACTAATTGAGTGCTACATCTGAAAATAATTATCAACTCTCTTGGGTATAGTTTTGTGGGAAGGTTCAACCCCTGAGACAAGATGTACTAATGAGGAAACAGCATGTACTATTTTCCAATGGTTTTTGAAAAAGACATACCACATTTTATTTTTTTTTTTCTTCTGCTGAAGGCCATGCACGGGAATAAAATCAATAGTTTCTGCAAATACACACTAAAACAGAAAGCGTGAGCTTTCAGCAAGCCAAATGGCATCCATGGAGAGTGTGTCTCAATGATTCAGGTCAAGGGGCCTTCATTCAAACTGGAAAAATGATGAGAGAAGTGTGTTTTAACTTGCAGAAAGGGAGGGGGGTTGGAGAGGATGTAGAGAGTGCATGTGACAGGATGCAAACCAAGGTTGTCAAGGCAAAAAAAGGAAAGGTGAAAAGAAACAAAAAGGAAAAGAAAAATAAACATAAATAAATAGATCAACCAATTAACCAATCACATCGTGTCACCTTGTAATTCTAAGTCCAATTGTGTCCATATTCTACCTGACCCTTCAACTACTCAATCCTGATCATATGTCTCTCAGAAGTAACCCACAGTGAAAAGCTTCAGCAGATAGTCATGGCTAATCTTATTAGAAGTCTATTGATCCTATTTATTGACTTTACGATTTTGCCAAAATGAATTTTCCCAGTAGGTGAAATTTCTTGGGTCACTTCTCCATATAGTTTCCACTGGTCTTGCTTGTAATTCCCAGCATAACAATAGCTGCTCCATAGGTCCCACATAGCTGATGATGGAAGGAGAAAACCTTCCATCTTAAAGTTGCGAAAAGAGGTTTTTAATGAAGTAAACCTTTTGGCATGTTAAATGACACCAAATGTTTTTTAAAAGGCAGTTTACTTAACTGCGGTACTGATCATAACACAGTATTACTTGAAGGATTAAAAACATAATGAAATTACCTTTCTCTAATTATGGACTAAAGAGCAAAATACAAGTCTGATGAGGTTCAATCAACACCCTAAGCTCATTGTTTCTGCAGACAAAAGAATAACATAGCTTTTATATCATCCAGCTTGTAAAATAAAATCCCTCATAATTGTGAATTCTGGAGCTTTTTCAGTCACATACAAGATAGACAAATGCCAAAAATTAAAATCTCACTTTTCAGCCCCAAAAATATACAAATGGAGAATTAATACTATTTTCGGATTAAAGGTAATTTTTAAACTCTCCAAAAACCAAAAGTTACCATGTCTTTCTGAACCCTATGTATATATGGAAACATCATGTGAGAACTAGTGAGACAGTTTGTCTGGCTGTGGAAACAATGCATGAAGGGTTTCGGCTCTCTGCCCCAAGTCATCTCTGTCACTCCCTGCCCAGCCCCTGAGCCACTTCAGTCAAAAAATAAATTGCGACTTCACAGCACCAAATCTGAAATAGCTTGAAGCCTAATTACAATGTGCAGGACAGGAAACAGGCCTTCCTACTGCCGAGTGCGTCAGATGAATCCTGGAGACACCAGATTTTAGTTCAGACAGAGCACGTCTGGAGCCAAGTCTATCCATTTAATGCATGATGAGAAACAGCAGATAGTGTTTAAGAAATAACATTTTCTTTCTGTCTACATTTCAATCTGCAGTTTAAATTTTACTCAGTTTAAATAATTTGGAAGCAAAAATTCACTATGTAAAGGATAAAAATTTAATAATTTTTACTTTTTTGTTAATCTCGTGCTTTTTTTCTCTTCAGTTGTCATCTTAAGTTTAAACTCAGGAAATGGGTGGACCATATTTACCAATAGGTGCTTTGGACAGACTCCACAGGGTGGAGTGGGATATCCAGTACCAGAGACAAGGAAACATTCAGGAGACATGCTCAGTCAAGTTAATAAGCATCTCACGAGTGTCTATTTGTGAAACGTGCTAGGTTGACTGAGCATTTGCAGATGTAAAATAAAAACTGTATGGCCTTACAATTACTGTAAGCCTGAGAGGCAGAAGTAAGCGGAGTGGAGATGACAAGGTGAGTAAACCACAAAAAAAATTTCCATCTTCACTGACTGAGTGGTAGGAAAATCACAGGATGGTTTTTCACCTGTCACATGCTCCATCTCACCAGATTAGTGTTTGGGCTATGACCATGAAAGTCCATCCTGATGCTGTTTTCTTTCCTCATTCAAAATGTGAAATCAAAAGTGGCTGATGTATCCAGTAAATCCCCTGTGGAGTTTGAGGGAAGGCAGGGACCGGCATTGCGGGTCTATGACCAAGTCCCCCAGCAGCCTAAGCCTTGCAACATCTCTTCAATGGCAATAAAGTTAATGAAGGAATGTCTCCCAAACGTGGCTTAAGCATGCACAGCAATTACTTAACCTATTATCTTGGATTTTCCCTCACATTTAAGTACATTTCCTCCACAGCATTGTGAATATTACAGATCTTTTGAGTGAAGTAAAGTGGAAGCGAGGACTAAAAAACTGAGCTACGTGCACCTTATAGCTGCAAAATGGTCGCCAGATGATTCAATGTGGCAGAGAATCACAGTACACCATCCACCATGTAGTCCAGGTGAATCCCTTTTACCTGTGCAGGGCACATGATAGAAGAGCTAGAAAAATCTTTAAAATATTTAAATAAGGACCTATGCGTTTTTAAAATTTTATCAGTTTTGCTTTTGGTGAGCTTCTCCCGCAAACTACTTTTGATGAACCACCTGTGTCTCCATGAGAGGCCTGTCGAGCTGGTGTTTGCTGATGGATGGTAGTGCCAGCAGCATCCCTTTCTTCCCGCTTCATCAAGATCTAAAAGGGATTATCGGAAATCCTAGTATCAAGATGGATCAGAGCAAGGCAATGTTTGTTCAGTTAAGTAACAGACTGTGAAACTGACAAGTGTTAACACAAAGGCATGAGAAAAGTTTGGTTCCAGGACCAGGTGTAATGTGGCATCTTTGCCTTGACTTGCTATTTGCAAGGTCTGCTCACTCTCCCTGCCTGTGGTTTCCAATGCATTAAGACCACACAGACTTACTACCCAGCATCAAATTCCAATCTGTCTTACCACACTCAGGAACAAGACAAAGAGCTTGTTGGAAGTAGCCAATTTTCTCCAGAAGTTCACTTCTCCTGGAATGATACCAGAGCTCAGAAATCTTTATGCCTTCTTTAACAGAAAAAATGGCTAAGATCAAAATTTGCCTGTGTTTTCTCAGACTGTTGAAAGTGGTAAGCGGAGAAAAATTTCTGCAGTTTTTATACCGCTAATAAAATGTTCCTTCTTCAGATCTTGTTTACGATAATACAGCAGACTAGCATCCTCCATTGCTCTTTGATTCATATCCTGTTTACTTTGCCTAATCATTGGTTATGTTCTTCATCCTAATGTCATTGTGCAAAATAGCACGGCAACCATACCAATTATATTGATTAGGCTCATTATGTTCCAGAACTCTGATTCTTAATTGAGTGAAAACCTCTTTCAATCATTTCCTTTTACCACAGACTTTTAGTTACAGTTGTTGGATCACGGTATGTTACATCTCAGAGAGGCCGTTCAGACCAACACGCTATCAAAATACATTTGGCCCTTGAAACCTTTCAATGCCAGTGAGAGGTTCATACATGGTAAGCCAATAATTGTGTGGTCATGGGTCACAGCTACTTTATTGATGACCCTCATTTCAAACAATGTGAAATGTACAAAGTAAAATTAGGTGATTACAGAGCCAGTGCTGATTCTGAGACCTTGTGAGGGAGCAACTATAGGCATTTGGGGGCTCAGTCAAGGCTAGATGACTGGACCTTCAAATGACCTGGCCAACGATGGAAGTGAGGGGTGAGAATTGAGTTGTTGTGGGGAGTATTGTACTGGTCAGAGCCCTTGGTAGTGGGCATAATGTTTACCAGAGCAGAATACTCAATACAGTAAAATCCCTGTTATCCAGAATTCAAGCAACAGACAGCCTCAAGCAACTGGCAAAAAAAAATTAATGGGCTAAAAAATCTGGAAATTTACACATCTCACCGTTTGTTCACCAATCACACAGCACACAATCTCAAACAACCAGAAAATTCATTGATCCAGCATCCACCAATCCCTGTATGTGTCTGATACCTGGGATCTTATTGTAGTTAGAAAGTATTTATTTATTGGGCATTTCTCTGTTTTCTCAGCTTTATACTAAACAATGTACAGTTAAACCTACACTGCATGAATTAAATATGGAGAAACTTCAGAGAAACAAGGCATGGCAGTTTTAGATTCATGGCAGATATGATCGACAGATTTTCCACCTTGTTCTGTCTGTTAAGTCCTTACTTAGAATCATAAAGTCTAACAAGAATTCCTTCAGGATTTCAGACAAAATAAACCTGTTTTGATGAGAAATGCTGGGTTTTTTTCTAGATTTAGCTCATCGCACCACCTGTATAGGCAGTCTCGTATGATTGTTGCAGCAGTCATTGTATCTGGTGATCTTGGCTCTCATCTTATCCCCACTCTCCCTGTTGGCTTCCATCGCTTCTCTCTCTCTCTCTGCAACCACCACTGCCTCCCCACTCTGTTCTTGGTATGGTCAGCTTTCTGCCTAGCCATTCATTCCTTATCTCTAAATTGAAAAATAAAATATACTATACACATACAAAATTCATCTGCTTCCAAATGGGTAATGTGCTCTCCCACTATGATATAAAAAATGTTTGCTTTTTAACTCCATTCTTTTCACTGGGTTTGAATTGCCAATCACAGATGTCAGATTTAAGAATCAGATTTGATATTTATTGTCAGAGTACATACATGAAATCACATACCACTCTGAGATCCTTTTATCTGCAGGCGAGGCAGAATTAACAATTATTGGTAGTGCAAAAAAACTGTACGCAGCATAAACATGTGAGCAAAATAAAGAACTGTAAACAGATAATGAATGCAAATAAACTGATTGTGCAATACAGAGAGAATAAAGAAAATCAATAAAGTGCACAAGTAAGAGTCTTTAAATGAGTCCCAGATCGAGTTTGTTGTTGAGGAGTCTGATGGTGGAGGGGTAGCCGCTGTTCCTGAACCTGCTGGTGCAAGTTTTGTGGCATCTATAACCTCTTTCCTGATGGCAGCAGCGAGAACAGAGCATGTGCTGGATGGTGTGGATGATTGCTGCTGCTCTCCTACAACAGCATCCCCTGTAGATGTTCTTAATAGTGGGGAGGGTTTTGCCTGTAATGTCCAGGCTCTGTCCACTACCTTTTGGAGGGCTTTACGCCCAGGGATATTGATGACCCCTTACCTGATGATGATGCTGCCAATTAGCACTTTCTACCATACATATGTAGAAATTTGCTAGTGCTTCTGGTGTCATACCAAACCTCCACACACTCCTGAGGAAGTAGAGACACTGATGTGCATTTTTCATGATGCCATTGGTGTGTTAGATCCAGGAAAGATCCTCCACGATATTGACTTCCAAGAACCTAAATGCACTCACCCTCTCCACCTCTGATCCCCCAATGATCACTGGATAGTACACCTCTGGCTTTCCCTTCCTGAAGTTAACAATCAGCTCTTTAGTTTTGGTGACATTGAGTGCAAGGTTGTTGTTGGTGCACCATTCAGCCAAGTTTTCAATCTCCCACCTGTATGCTGATTTCTCACCTTTTTTAAATAACCCACTACTATGGCATTGTCGGCAAATTTGTACAGAGCCACACGGTCGTAGGTGTAAAGTGAGTAGAGCGGGGCCTAAGAACGCAGCCCTGTGATGCACCAGTACTGATGGGAGATTGTGGAGGAGAAGTTCTTACCAATCCTCACCGAATGTGGAAATTCATGATCCAATTACACAGTGGGATGTTCAGCCCCAGATCTTGGAGTTTACTGATCAGTTTTAGGGAGATGATGGTGTTAAATCCTGATAAATGCATTTTACTGTCCAGGTGTTCCAGGACTTAGTGTACGGCCAGTTAGATGCCATCGCTGTAGACATGTTGCTCCAATAGTCAAACTGGAATGTGTCCATGTCACCCCACAGAGAGGAGCTGAAATACTTCAACATCAACCTTTCAAATAATCTCATCACTATTGATGCAAGAACTACTGGTCATTAAGGCAGGTTACTCCACCCTTCTTGGGCACCGGTATGATTGACGCCTGTTTGAAATAGCTGTTAATACATCCTGCTAGAGTGAGATATTGAAGATGTCCGTGAATACATTGGTAAGTTGGTCAGCGCAGATTTTTCATTCTCGGCCAGGTACTCCATCCGGGCCAGATGCTTTCCTTGGATTCATTCTCCTGAAGGTAGCACAGGCTCAGCATACAAACGTTAACCAGACAATTACACAAAAATCAAACTCAAAATAGTTAAAGGGAACATTTAAATACATATATTATGCATGTCTGGCTTTTGCATTGCATGAAGGAGCTCTACCAAAATTTTATAAAGCTGATCATGATCGATCATCTGCACCATTGAAATGCTGGGTTAAAGTGATACCATGATCACTTTGTTCAAAGCCTATTCACTCTGCTAAGACAGCATCAATCACATAGAAAAAAAATGAACATCAATAAACTGCAGATCTTTGAAATCGTTGACCTGAAACATTAGCTGTTTCATGTTCCATAGATGCTGTCAGACCTGCTGTGTGTTTCTAGCATTTTGGTTTGTTACCTGTAAAGAGGAGCATATCTGACGTCAGATGATTTAGATTAATCCAAATATTGGCTAAATTCTATTGCTGGGTTCTATTTCCCTATCAATTCCTCTACGAACAGAATGTGCTTTCATGAGGTGATCCGATGTCTGGCTCATCTGTCTCATCCTCTCTATGA
Organism: Narcine bancroftii; assembly: GCF_036971445.1. Taxonomy (NCBI): domain Eukaryota; kingdom Metazoa; phylum Chordata; class Chondrichthyes; order Torpediniformes; family Narcinidae; genus Narcine; species Narcine bancroftii. Next base: position 204,445,300 of record NC_091474.1, on the reverse strand, counting down.
ATGAAAGAGAGTTTATTCACATGTACGTAAGCACAATGTATAGGCACACTGAAATTCATGCTTGCTACAAGTACAAGATATAGAAAATCTACTGATGAACCATAAATATCAATGAAATTACCATTTAGGAAAAATAAAAGGTAATAAATTGAAAAGAATAGATACATATTTACAGTTAATGCACAAAAATGTGATGTTACCATAGTGCAGAGAGATCTTTGGTTGCCCTAGACTACTACTTCACTTACACAGCATGTATAACATTTTGATACTGAAACATTCAGGGAAAGTTAATGAATATTTATGTTTTGATTTTGCAATGATCCGGATTCTACTTTTCTGGTGTTATTCATTCATGAGCCTGCGGGTCTGAATACTTCATCACTTGCTGTGAATGTACAGCTTCAGACTTTTGTTGAAATCAGGTTTCAATTGGTTTCAGCCAGTAAATATAACCCTCCACTTTGAACATGTAACAGGTCAAATAGTTCAAGCATAACACTTTACTTCCATTGTGTGAATTTTTTTTTCAAAAAACACACAGTTTAAAAAAATTTTCATTATATTTAAGGTGGAGTTTATTACTGAGGATCTTTGTAGGTTTTCTTTTGTAATCAGGGTCTTCGCTCATGATACATAGAGCTTTTGAGTGCTGGAGGCCAGAGTGATTACTCTACATCCCCTGGGAGACACTTATATCCTCAGGCAGCGCTGGACCAGTATTGAAGGCGTTTAGTGCTACTTATTTCAGTCTGTTTCAATTAGTTAAATCTGGCAGGACTTTTCATCAAATTGTAGTTCTGCGAAACTCGTGTGCTGATTGAAATATTCAGTGGTCCTCTTTAAAATGGGAGATGACTCCTGAAAGGAAGGCTAATTCCTTTTTACCTGATTCTACTTGGAACTGTATGTTTCAAACGAGGAGGGAAAGAGTTGGAGAAGGAGGGCAGCCTGGGAAATGTAGATCCAGCAATACAATCTGCTTATATAAAACACAAGTACAATATGCATATACGCCAAAATTCTTACTTGGTGCAACCCAAAAGTTACTTTTGTTAAAAAAGCAACTCCAATCACATACATCAAATATGAAAGAGATAATAAATATAAAAGATAGAGAATAAGTATTCACAGTTAGAGCAAGAAAGAAGTGGTGTTTCAAAAGAGCAGATAAGTCCTTTGTGGTACAGGAGTAGTTTGTGGTGAGAGTAGTCAAGGGAGGTTCAAGAGCCTGATAGCCATAGGGGGAAAAAAAGGTTCTTTAACCTAGAGGTGCTAGGTTCAGGCATGGGTATCATCTTCTGTGAAGTTAGCAGCAAGAAGACATTGTGATCAGAATGATGGGGGTCCTTTATGATGTCGCTGCCTTCTGGAGGCAGCACTTCACATTGATGTTTTCAATGGATTGGAGATCAGAAGTGACAGATTTGATGAGTTCTGCCACCTTCTGGAGCCCTGTGCTTCTGTGGGAAGGATTCGAGTTCTCAAACAAGCTATCAGGTTTTTGAACCTCCCTGTGCTACCCTAGCCCTCAGCTACTCCAGGATCACCACAAGATCTGTCTCTGCTACTTTTTCTTGCACTAACTATAACTGTGAATATTTATTTCATTCTCCTCTGGTATTTATTATTTATTAATCCGTCTTGGCATTTGTGATCATTTAAAATTTGACTATTGTGGTTGATGTATCGTACTTATTGGTGCATTTGGGCGGCATGGGGTCGTGGCCCAGAAGGGCCTGTTACCAGGGCTGCATGTATAAATCTTTTAAAAATAAATGTTAAAACAGGTTGGCTAAATTTTGTTGCATTGTACGTTGTACTTATGTAAATGACAATCAACTCACATTGAGCATTGAATAAAGCCGTAGGACAAGTGGCTGAGAGCAAAGCCTCTTAAGCTTCATGCATTACAAGGTGAAAATTCTGCTAAATTCCCTAAAAACGTGAGAACTACAGAATAAGCAGGAGAAAGCCCTTTGTGCCTACCCGCCATTCAGTGAAGCCAGAGTTAATCTCTTTCTCACAGCACCACTCCCTACGCCTACAGCATATGCCTTTATTCTCTTACTATCGAAAACTAATTGATTTATGGCTGTATTATATGAAGTGACTGGGAAGAGGGTTCCAAAGATAGACTATCTCTGGGAGACCAATGCCTTATTTTGAGACTATGACCCTCTGCATAACAGATCAACACTACATGGGAATTTTTGGAAATAATTGACCAGGGTCCACGAGAAGATGGATAGTTGGATTAGATAAAACATGAATATGTATTTCTCACATTCCACAGTGACTAAAGGTTAGAACCTGATATGCCACAGCACTCAACCATTCATAAATTAATTATTTTAATGTAATTCAACATACGGCACAGTAACAGGCCATTCCTGCCTATGGACCTATGCTGCCCTAGTGCACAAAACACAGAAAACTGGGGAAAACCCATACAGACACAGAGCCTTATGGACAACACCAGATTCAAACCCAGATCACCTGCACCATAATAGCGTGGTGCTCACTGCCACGTTAACCAGGTCATCAATTAGTAGGGACTCCACAGGAAATCAGGAGTTTCTCCGTGTATTATGATCACAACATGAGATCACACATCATCACAAGCTGAGCTTGCTTCTAGTACTCGATTTCTCAATGACAGCGATAGATAGAAACAGGGTAAAATAGGGAACCTAGAACTTCTTTGCACAAATCCGTTACCACCTCCACCTATATTTCAAACTACGAACTTTATTTCTAGGCTGTCAGTTCACTGAGTAAGGGAAAAAGTTACTGATGATTGAATCTAAAATGCTCAATAAAAGAACTCAAACTTGATTGAGTTCAAGTTTGAACTCACTGCCAGAATGAAACCACCCATAAATTGGAGGAACCACACCTCATCTTTCCACTGGGCACCCTCCAACTGGATGGCATAAATATTGACTTCTTTGGCTTTTGTTAAAATTCTCCCCTTCCCCCAATCCTTTGCTTACTCGTGGTCTCTCCATTGCCTGCCTCGTTTTGCACAGATATGATAAATTCCACCTAGATCTTTATCACATCCAATTAACACCTTTTGTTGGTCTGGATTCCTCTCCCATGTTTGAATTCTGAGATTTTCTGTTGGCATCCTGCTTCTGCCTTTCTGATTTTTCCTTGAAGAAGGGCTCAGGTCCAAAACATCAGCAATATATTTTTTGTCAAAAAGATTCTAGATGCTGAATAAACCAGCTGGGTTCCTCCAGCATTTCAGTGGTTTTACTACTATCAAAGTGTCTGCAGATCATGTTATTCTGAGTTTAAGCAATGCCTGTTCAACGATCATTTTCCTGGTTATATTTTTGCTGGGACATGTGATATAGGTTTTTTAGATGTTTTCATGTGAAAAATACATGTAAACATTCTAGGTTACACAATTTATCTAGTACTCCTTCAAAGCAAAACATAAATGTAAAGTCATTAAGCTGCAGAAGCCAGATATGTTTTTTTTAAAGATAGAATTTGCGTGATTTTACCGGTCTGAAGAAAGTCGGAGGTCTCGGCATTAGTCGTTCACACACGCATGACCAAAACTCGATATCTCGGTTTCCTTACGCAAGTTTAGAAGCACACCAGAAGTGCGGTAGGTAAAGAGGCGGGACTTGCAACGAGTATCATCAATATGTGCTATTCATTAGTCCATTGTTCACAGAATGCCTGAAATTAACTTTAGACTGCAGGCGTTCCTGGAAATTTACCAGGCATCTAGGAGGTAAAATATCAGAACGGGAATGGAACCCTCATTCCCGGTCAATTTACTCTGTAGCCGCTCCATAAAAATGTGTAGGGGTACAAGTGGAAAAATTATGGGATGGAATTTACATAAAAAATTCTGTCCCGGCATTTTTACATTGCCACCGGAGCAGAAATTTTCTGCTGTTCAGTGGCTGTGCAAAAGTGCCTAATGAGTCACAGGGTGAGTGAGGGATGCAATGACATAAAAGTAGTTGATTGCCTGGCAAGCTCCTTGGCTTTTGTTATCAGATTTCTGTGGAAAATTACAATCCTTTCAATTACATTTCTGTCTATTGTCACTATTCTTTTGAAAACTTGATATATATCTGGGAATTGCCATATAACATCAGTGATTTGAATTAATTAGGGGAAATCCGCTGTTGGAAATTCTAAAGCAGCACAATATGCAGAAGCCTTGAAAAAGGTTCCATGATCAAGCAATAACTTCAGGCTAATATTTATCAGACTTCTAAACTCTCTCTGTACAAGGTTCAGGGGCCTCCTCCATAAACCAGCTGCGAGTCGATCTCGATTTTAAATAACACACTGCCGAATATCTGGAGCTCTGGCACCAGCGAGTCTCGCTGAACAATGGGTCACGGAATCAGGGATGCAAATACTATGAAAGTGTACGACTCATTGCAATCAGTTCCTCACTTTTTTGTTTCATGCCAGATGCGGGAGTAAAAAGACAAACCTTTGATAGGCAATTCTGCTTTGGTCCTTTTGTAATAAACTATGGAACAGGAAATTGTACTCTTGATGAAGGGATGACATGCTGCAATTGTTAAAAGGGAAAATTTACTGTCATGACATTGAAACTGCACCATCAATATTAGGAGGTTATCAGCAACATTAATATTACAGAATCAAAACTAGAAAATATCAGAAACAGTTAACAAATCATCGGTACAGAAACCAGTTTCAGGCATTGCAGGACGGCCACCAGAAATGTTAACTCATTTAAAAAAACAATGCTGGAGAAACATAGCAGGTAAGACAGTGAACTTTATATAGCCAAGATGAAGATAAATAACCATCATTTCAGGGGTTAAGCCCTTCATCAAGGTATGTTGTAGAGCTTGAGAGCTGCAGGGATTATAGATAGGCAGCAGTGAGAGAGATTCCCACAGAGCTTCCTTCTGAAAGCAAAGGAAAATTTCTTCAGGGTAGGCATCTCTTGGAACAGAATTCGCAGAGTTTTTTAGCAGAGAAAAGTAAAACATGAAAATCTGCAGACAATCATTGTTGAAGTAAAACACAATGCTGGAGTAACTCAGCAGGGCCGACAGTATAGCAAAGATAAAGATGCATAACCAACTTTTCAGGCTTGAGCCCTTCAACAAGGTAACTCATAACCATAACCATATAACAATTGCAGTACAGATCTGTTATTTCTGTAGTTTTTTACATGACATGGCAAAAGTTTCCAGCACCTTTATGTTTCAATCAGATGCAATATTTCATGGCTGGCCAAACCTGCTTGTTGAGTGCCACATACAATAAATTTCAGGTGTTTGAGAGCCACAAGACATTTTTTTTAAATTACATACATTTTTACTCTTACCTGAACATTTTGATACAAAAATATTTATATAAATATTAAGAAATACATGTATGTAATAATATTTATTTATGTATCAAGTTTTTAAACTGTTAATTTGCATTGGTTTCAATAATCAAAATGTATACAACATATACTGGTGAAATAGTTGTATTTTGAGGACTGATTTAGGTATCAATTACTATACACATACAACTTTTGACTGTAGGAAGTACATGAGTTGTTTGAAGCATCAGGAGCTCAGATGGGAGGGCAGCAGGGGTGTCGTGAGCTCTGGAGGGCAGAGGACTAGGGTATCAGGAGCTCAGATGGGAGGGCAGCAGGGGTGTCGGAAGCTCTGGAGAGCAGAGGACAGGGGCATCAAGAGGTCAGATGGGAGGGCAGCCAAGCGTTGGCAGCCCCAGAGGGAGGGCCGCTGGGGCATCGGGAGCTCCAAAGAGCAGGTGGCCAGAGTGTCAGGACAGTGGTTAGCTGGGGCATTGTGAGCTCTAGAGGGCGAGTGGCTGGGGCATTGGGAGCTCTGGAGGGCAGGCGGCTGAGGCATCAGGAGCTTGGATAGGAGGGTGACTGGGGAGTCAGGAGCTTGGATGGGTGGGCTGCCAGGGAATCGGGAGCTTGGATGGGAAGGTGGCCAGGGAATCGGGAGCTTGGATGGGAAGGCGGCCAGGGTGTCAGAAGATCTGGAAGGTGAGTGGCCAGGATGTTGGGAGCTTGGATCACCAAGAGGCCTAGATTGCACTTCCATTCCTCTAATTCTACTGCCTACAACACAGCTACACATGCCACAATAGTAAGCCAATAAAACTACAAAGCCAAAATACCTCCACTAGCCAGAGATTAGCCACCCTGCAATATATGACGTCCTTTGGACCTGACACTTCCAGGTTCAAGAACAATTTTTTTCCCGCAACAACCATCAGGCTTTTGATCTCCACTAACTATAACACTACCTCAAGAGCACCAGAGAACTGTCTGAACTACAGTTCAGGGCATTTTTCTCCTAGCTTATGGCATATTAATGGACCTGGTGGATCTCTATATAATTCCAGTCATTTCATAATGTACAGTCTGGTAACTTTCCGATATTTGAATTTCCCAGCTGCCTCTGGATCATTAATCCAGTAAATGAATTACAAATCCAAAAACATCTCTGTAATCCCATATACCAGGACGAATTAACAAGGTTGGAAAAATGCACATCTTGAATTTATGAATAGAATAAGCAGCAATATGTTAGAACCTCAGGTAATTCTCAACACCTGACCTTAACATAGACATCGAGACCTTGGAAAGGCTTCATTGAAGATTTACATGAATGAAGTGATGGGGGAATTCAGTGAAAAAAGGGGATGGAAAGTGCAGGATTGTTCTCTTGGTACAGAAAATATTTGGGCCTTCTATTTGAAATGAAGAATAATTATCCTTTCTGGTGATTTGGTCAATAATTTGAGGTTATACAATAAAACTCCTGGAATCTGTGCCGATGGGGATTGGTAGATCAAGTGAATTTCATAGTTGCTTAAGAATGTGTGCTGCTTGATTGGCGAACAAACTGCGAGACGTGCCAATTTTTGAACTTCCATTTTTTTTACCTACTTATTTTCTGCAATTTTTTTTTTTGACGGTTGCTTAAGGCTGCCGGTGTTCTGAATTCCGGATTACAAAGGTTTTACTGTAGATTTAAAATAATTAGAAGAAAATCTGGAGGGTAACTGAAGAAAAATGTTTCTATTCAGAAGATGGACAAGTTCAAGAATATTCTATTAGTATAGAGAATAAAAACAGATTCCATAAAGGCCTCAAAATGGAAACAAGGAGGGAACCTGCGGGTGAGAAATCAGTAGAAGTGGGGTAGGGGGTGGAAAGTGGTGATGTTGAACTAGCTGAGAAAGCAGCAATGGACTGAATGGCCACTTACCATTCTGTACAGCCAACAATTTTTAACTGGAACTGAGAACACCAACCATGTAATTGTAACTTCAAACTGCAGTCATCCCACTCAGAGTGTTTGCAGATTTTTTCCAAAATATTCAAGGAGACACTAATCAGCAAATCTCTGTCATTATTAGTAATGGGAAATAGACAAATGGCTCGGTAAACATGATCCAGATGAATCAGGAACTCAGAGATCTGCCCATTCTAATCACCAGTGTTTGTATCAACTATGCATTTACCTTTTGTCGGTTCCTGTGTTTGCCGAGGTTTGGTATGACATCGGAAACCCTGGCAAATTTTTACCGATGTGCGGACTAGCTGCATCACAGTCTGGTATGGGAACACCAATATGCTTGAGTGTAAAGCCCTGCAAAAAAAAAATGCATACAGCCCAGAACATCATATTAATGTAATCAGCAGATCTTTCCATTTCTTTAGATCTTTTTCTATTTTTTCTAGTAGAGGAGTATAATTAAGCTTATCTAAATTTGGTAAATTACTATCTGTCATTATACAGCCCGAGGGCTACACCCTCCACCATGCTGACCGGACATTCAGTGTTAGGAAAAACAAGAGGTAGTATTTGCATAATCACCAATTCATAGTGGTGGACAAATATGATGGTTACATCTCAGTCCTGCTCCCTCGACCAGGAACATCTTGCAAATAAGTGCAGCCCATTTGACCTGCTGAGGGAGTGTACGTTCTTCCCCAGGCCAATGTCAGGCTGGCACTGGAGGGACTGAACACTGTGATTAGCAGCCATAAGACAGCATCCTGATGCCTTCCCAATCATTGTTGGGGACTTCAATCAGGCAAACCTGAAGAAGACTCTAACGAACTACCACCAACATGTCACATGCAAGACCAGAGGAGCCAACACACTCAACCACTGCTACACCACCATGAAGAATGTTTACTGAGCCATACCACAACCACACTTCAGCAAGTCTGATCACCTGGCTGGGCTTCTATTCCTGGTGTACAAGCAGAAACTGAGGACCACAGCACCAATAGTGAAGACGAAGAAAATATGGTCAAGGGAGGTGGAGGAGCAACTGCAGGACCTCTTTGAATCAGTGGACTGGGATATATTCAAGAACTCATCTTTTGACTTGAATGAATATGCAACACTGACTTAATCAAGACCTGGGTTGTTCTCAAGTAAGTACCCATGCACTCATACTGGGTGTTCCCCAAACAGAAACCTTGGATGAATCAGAGGATTTACAACCAGCTGAGGGCAAATCATGGGCATTTAAAGCCAGAGATCCAGACATCTACAAAATGTCCAGGTACAACCTAGTGGCAATTCCAGAGGAAGTTCAAGACAGAGACAGATACACATTAGTTATGGCATGGAGTGCAGGCCATTAGAACCAACAAAGCGAGGGTGAACACTTTTGATGGCTGTGATGCCTCACTACCTGATGAGCTGAATGCCTTCTATGCCCACTTTGAGAAGGGGAACCCAACAATACCTACTAGAATCCCTGCAAAGGCTGAGGACCATGAGATATCTGTCTCAGAGGCCAACATCAGAACAACATTCAAGAAGGTGAACCCTTGCAAAGCTGAAAGGGTACCGAAAATCTGGGCCAACCAACTAGCCTGAGTGTTCGTGGACATTTTCAACTTCTCATTGCTACAGACAGAGGTTTCTACCTGCTTCAAAAGGGTATGAATCATCCCGGTGCCCAATCTGCCTCAACGACTATCGCTCAGTAGCACTAACATCTACTGTGATTAAATGCTTTGAGAGGTTGGTCATGGCCAGAAATAACACCTACCAAAGCAAAGGTCAAGACCCACTGTAATTCACCTATTGTCACAATCACTCCAGAGCAAACACAATATCATTGGTGCTCTACTCAGCTCTGGATCACCTCAAAAACAGCAACTCCTACATACAGCTGCTCTTCATAGACAACAGCTCAGCCTTCAATACTGGAGGATATTAATGTATTCCCTCAGTGCTGGTTAACAAGCTCCAAACACTGGGCCTCTGCACCCTGCTCTCAACTGAATCCTTGACTAACTTATCAGAAGACCACAGTCAGTATGAATTTGAAACAGCATCCCCTCCTTACTATCAACGCAGGCATACTTCAAGGATATGTGCTTAGCCCACTGCTCTACTCATTATACACCATGACTATGTGGACAGACACAATTCCAATGCTATCTACAAATTTGTCAATGTCCCCATGGTTGTCAGCAGAATCACAAACAGGAATGAAGAAGTGTACAGGAGGGAGATAGATCAGCTCGCTGAGTCGTGCCACACCAATAACTTTGCACTCAACATTAGCAAAATCAATGAAATGATTGTGGTCTTAAGCAGGAAGTTAGAGGGACACGAACCAGTCCTCATTGGTGGCTCAGTAGTGGACAGGGCCAAGAACTTCAAATTCCTGGATGTTAACATCCCTGAAGATCTGTCCTGGAGCCTTCATATCAATGCAATCATGAAAAATGGTTGCCAGCAACTATATTTTGTGAGGTTTTTGGTGAGATTTGGTATGTCAATGAAGACTCTCGATAACTTCTACAGCTGGACCATAGAGAGCATTCTGACTGGTTGCATCACTGTCTGGTACAGAAGTGCCAATGCAAAGGACAAGAAAAAACCTCAGAGGGTTGCTAACTCAGCCTGCAACATCACAGACACCAGACTTCATTCCATCGAGGACATCTACAAGGGGCAGTGTCTTAAGAAAGCACCTTCTATCTTTAAGAAACCCCACCACCTAGCCCGTGCCTTCTTCACTCTGCTACCATCGGGAAAATGGTACAGGGACAGGATGGCTTCTTACCCACTGCCATCAGATTCCTGAAAGATCAATGAACCAAAGACCTTTGACCTTTCGTGCACTATTTTTTATTTATTGTTGTAAGGTGGTTTATCTGAATGTTTGCACTGTGGTGTGGGCGCAAAATAATGAATTTTGTGACTTGGTCATGACAATAGATTCTGATTTATTGTTCTTTCTGATCAGTCATTTGGGCTTCTGATGCCATTCAATACAGTACTATGGGGGTATGTCACCACATTGTCTAACTATTTTAGTATATTCTCCAGCTTATGGACAAAATTGACTTGTGTACATCTGTAAAAGCAGAACCAATTTGTTACCTGTAAATGGCCTGTATGGCCGAGCATTAATCCTGTCCACTCAGACCAGGGTCTGTGCGGCTACCCAGAAAATAAATCACAACTAGTCAAGCAACTTACAGATGCAGGTGAAAGTTTTTGCCCTTGGTTTTATTAAATGGACTTGCATCTTCAGTGGTGATGTGTAAGTTACTCCTGCACAGTTGCTCTACAGCTTTGAATCCATCTTACCACATATTGAGGTCTACTTCCTTGAAAAGAGCTCAAATGTTAAAGGAAATTTAAAGAAAATCGGAAGCTTGGTTAAGCAATCAAAAGTTATAGTTTATACCATTTTTTCTGATCAGTGTACTGAAGCAATATTTATACCTGAGGTTCTTGGATGTAATTGGACTGGACTATTATCATTTATCATGTCACTGAAAGTCAAGAGTGAACGAAGCATTTAACCATTTCAGAGAACTAATGGAAATGGGTTCAAGATTATCCAGTGGAAAATTCAATAGCACCTCAGCCAGTCACAATAAATACAAGGGCAAAGCTTATGACAGCACAGTTGGCCTAGTTGTTAGCACATTGCCTTTACAGCACCACCGATCGGGATGGGACAAAGGTTCAAATCCTGTGCTGTCTGTAAGAAGTTTGTACATTCTCCCCGTGTCTGCGTGGATTTTCCCTGGGGGCTCCGGTTTCCTCCCAGCCTTCAAAAATGTATCAGGCTGTAGATTAATGGGGTGTAAATTGGGCAGCATGAACTCATGGGCCAAAATGTCCTGTCACCGTACTGCATGTCTAAATTTTAATTTAAAATTTTTATTTATAGCATCCCATGGTGGGCAGCAATTGAAGATAAAACAAACAAAACAGAGTAGTTTAAAAGCACCTGGCTGTAATGGCTGCAGTAGAATAGGGATAGACTTACTCAGGCCATAGCTGTAGGAACAATTTAAATTCAAGTAAATAAATTTAGAAGTAGATGTCAAATTTCTTGTCAGTGTACATACATGACATCACATATAACCCTGAGATTCCTTTTTTCTACAGGTGTGACAGAATGATCACTAATTGGTAGGTAAAATATAGACTATACACAGGCTAAACATGTAAACAATAAAAGAACTGTAAACAGATAACGAATGTAAACAAACTGCCTGCAATACAGAGAGAGCAAAAGAAAATTAATAAAGTGCCCAAGTAAGAGTCCGTAAATAAATCCCTGATTGAGTTTGTTGTTCAGGAGTCTGATGGTGGAGGGGTAGCAGCTGTTCCTGAACCTGGTGGTGCGAGTCTTGTGGCACCTATACCTCTTTCCCGATGGCAGCAGCGAGAACAGAGCACGTGCTGGGTGGTGTGGATCTTTGATGATTGCTGCTGCCCTCCAATAGCAGCATTCCCTGTAGATGTTTTCAATAGTGGGGAGGGTTTTGCCTGTGATGTCCTGGGCTCTGCTTTATGCTCAGGGGTATTGGTGTTCCCATACCAGTCCATGATGCAGCCGGTCAGCACACTTTCCCCCACACCTCTGTAGAAATTCCCCAGGGTTTCTGGTGTCATGTCAAACTTCCACACACTCCTGAGGAAGTACTTTCTTCGCAATGCCATTGATGTGTTGTAAAAAGTGATCATCGGGTTTTTTTATATAATCCAAAATTTTAAAATAAGCAGTTATCAGAAATGGTGACCATGAAAAGACAGTCCAGTTGTTAAAGTCCAAGTGAATCGTTGATATCCTTCTGTCGAGGAATGTATCATGCTCAGTTGGCCTTACTGCACAAGTCTCCAGGCTAACTATAGTCATTGACTCTTAACTGCTCTCTGAAAGGGGTAGATAATAAAGGATGGTCTGGATAATCAGATATGAAGTGAAACACAAAAGTCTGCAGACGCTGTGATTGTAGTAAAAACACATAGAAATGCTGGATGAACTCAGCCGATCTCGCAATATCCATAGGAGGTAAAGATATATTACCGACATTTCGGGCCTGAGCCCTTCTTCAAGGTAATATGCAAAAAGCACCCAGCCGTCTGAATTAAAAAACTGGGGAGAGAAAGGGGGAAAGATGGGAGAGAGTGGAGTCCAGATCAACAACCAAAAGGTGTTAATTGGATATGATAAGAAAAAAGGTGAGAATTGATTTTGGCTGTGTGGAAGGAGACAGAGGGAAGGGGAAGAGAGAGACAGAACTAGAGGAAAGGAGACGGGGGTTTAATAGAAACTGGAGAAGTCTATGTCAATGCCATCTATTTGGAGGGTGCCCAGACAGAAGATGAATTGTTGTTCCTCCAATTTGCAGAATGTCTCAGTCTGACAGTGCATGAGACCATGGACAGACACGTCAACAACTGAATGGGATTAGGAATTGAAATGGGTGGCCACTGGAAAATGCCACGTGAGATAATCAGATGTATCCACATTCCATGAACAAAGAACAAAAACAGAGCAGTTTGTGGGTGAACTGCAAGAAGAGTAATGACCAGTTTATCAGCTGTATGAGGCAGCAAACAATGACGATAAGTGACAACATTTTGATTACTGAGAGCCACAATTTTCACTCACCCCCCAGGTCAGCATGGAGACTGGGCAAAAGTCTGATAAAAAAGATCATCGACTCAATCACTTGCAGCACAGTGGTGCAGATAGTAAAGCGGAGTGCAAAATTGCAGATACCCAGTTCCAATCCTGATCTCTGTGGGGAATTTTGGTTTTTCTCCAAGAGCTCTGGTCTCCTCCCACATTCCAAAATGTTCCTTCGACAGATTAATTGGCCACTGTAAATTGCTCCTGATGTGCAGGTAAGTGGTAGTATCTCGGAGCAGTTGGTGGGAATATGGGAAGAATAAGTCCATTTTAATTGGATTCGTTTAAAAATTAACATTGAAAGTTGGCACAGAATGGGTTAGCTGTAGAGTTGTTGTGGATAATTAACTCTCCGTGACTATGACTTATAATGACTCTATGAAATACCATCATTATCATATTAGGGGTAAAGTTCTGCTACCCTATCCAAGGATACCTGCAGTCATCCAAATAGGAGAGGAACAATACTTCTGCAATTGTTTAATTACATTTAATTTATTGGATGAAGACCCATCACAGCGTAACTCTGATGTATCAGTCAGCATTCCATGCACTGTCATTTATGTCCCCACCAGCGAAGAGTGATGCATTTAAGGAAATGGAGAAGGGAGAGGTGAACCACAATTGGATGAGACTGACTAAAATTACAAAGTCAAGACCCAGACCAGGTCCTAACCTGAATAATTCCAGGACAACATTTAACCCAGAGTTTCCAAGCTCTGATGAGGCATCTGAAACAATGGCTTGCACAGAACCAGTCAGCACCTGAAGAAGTAGAATCGAAGAGCTCAACTTAGAATCTGTCACCAGCAGTGGAGTAATCCACAGAAAATAGCCCCAATCCACTAAAACAGGGTTGGAACCCAAGTATCCACTCCCACCTCTTTGGCTTTGAAACGCCAACTCGCGGCTCAGTTGGCCTTCGGTTGGCATGTGCCCTATTTCATCAATTTGAATAGGGATTCAGCCCAAAGACCATTGGCAGGAGCTACAGCCACATTTCTCTTGCACGTGGTCCCTGGCACTACTAAGGTGAAGAGGTATATAGAGCTGAAAAATCAGAAACTCGTGTCTTGCTTTAGCAGGGATCCAAACATTCCTCAATCCTAAACAGTGGTGATTCAGCATGGAAAAACGCCCACCGTTTCAAAAAAATAACTGAAAAGAATAAAATTATGTTCCCACTTTAGTAAATATTCTGAAAGCACATGGAGAAAACACACAAGATATGAATCAGCAGTTTAAATATGGTACAGAACATAATATGCTCATTGTTATTATCAGAAGCTGATGTTTTTAATTGTTTTAATTCCACCTCCTACTGCCATTCCTTTAACAATGTGTGAACTTATAGTGGAGTCTAATAATACCAAGGCTTTCTCCGGATGCTAGCATTTTTTTTTAAATTTGGCCTTGACAATGTTGTGGTGGATTTTTGGTTTCTAAGACTTCATTTCACTATCTCATACTGGATGAGTTTACCCCATTAGAGTTTCTGTGTGGGCATAAGAATGTTATGATGACTAACCTATCTGTAAGACTGAGTCACACATGGGCCTCCCTGTTCAGTTGATGATAGCTTCACCATTGGTAACATCCAAAGCTTTTGTAAAATACTGTGATGACTAATCCCTTTCTCAACCACAAAATTTCCAAGTTAAAATTAAAAGAAATGTTTTCTCTTCATAAGTAATGACGTTTTGATATAATCTGGCAAATTTCAGAATTTAAAGCACCTCTCATGAAACTAGCTTATGGATACATTATTTGTATATTATAGATAAGCATTTTGGAAAATTCGCCGTCGATTGGTTTGTTTATGTCACTTTTTAAAAATCTTCAGTTAATTCTACTTATTCAAACCAATAGTCTTTCATTAGGTTTCTGCAGGTCACAGGTTTATCCTTCAGAAGCGCAGGGCCCTTACATGTTCCCCATTCACTCAGTCATTAGATTCACTGACCCTCATTAGATCCATTCAGTTCTCATGGTTGTCTTTCATTAGATGTGTATATGTCACATCTTATCTAATAATAGGCCTGTGCATTTTGCACAATTATCTTTTTTTTTTAAGGTCTTTTGACTTTTATTTGGTTGTTCTCATTTGGTCTTATTGATACCACGATGTGACAGAATGTCCATATTCTCCGGAATCCTTGGCAAAGCAATTGACACACTAGAATACTCTTCTCTCCCAGCTAAACTCTTTTCTCCCTCCTCCCACTACTTCTTTTGGATTGTGCTACCTTTGTCCATGTCACTTACAGAGTTAGGGAGATGAACCAAAGGAATTTAAGAAGAAGCAAAGAGGATAAATGCATTTGTGTCGTATCAGTCATTGCACTAATCCACCTCAAACTGGATACATCAAAGTAGCTCTGGCTATTAAAGAAAACGTGAATAAATTCTGCTAAATGTTCTGCTATTACCATGAACTTATCTTTTACAATCTGATTCAGTTCTTTAAGAACTGGTGATTCATTGGATTTTACAAACTCTTTCAAGATACTACAGAACAAACTCTTTCATAAACTGGGTTCCATGTTTGCCACAACAGTGTCTGGACTTTGTAAAGCACATCTTTGCCTGAAGTTGTGAAGGATGCTTCTTAAATCCATCAGGCTCCATTGAATTCTCAGCATTAATGTTCTTTGTGTTGTCATTTGAAATGATACTTGCTAGTCGGAAGTAGGCTCCTAAGTTAATAATTCAAATGGGTTCCAATAACATAACCTATACAGCAAGTTCTGTGCACTTTGTAACACTCTATAACTGGGCAGGCAAACTTTTACCATGCATGGGCCTAATAGTGTGTCAGTGGTTGAACAGCGGACTGCACTGATGCTACCCTAAATTAAATAAATACTGAAACACGGTCATTATACAATTTAAGTTTTCGATTGTCACCACTTGAAGTACGTAATGTACAATATATGAGCATATAATTTTTACCCCCTCCATAAATCTTCGTCCGCGAAGCCAAGCCAAAGAATGATAACTTATCAAAAAACAATCCACAGATAAAGTTCAAGCATTGAGATCAACCGTATTCCTTCCAAATAACTCATCTCAAAAGCAGACAGCAGCCTAATCAGTGGGAAACTTGATTTTGTTTGTTGTTTGAAAACATTTTGTTATTGGGTGACATAGTTGTTGATCTAATAGCAAGACATCATCTCAATGAGTTGTGCTATCAATCTTACCACCGGTCGATCAAACTATTTAGCAGGAGTAAAAAGCACAAAATGCTGGAAAAGCTCAGCAGGTCAAACAATGTCATTGATGTAGCAAAGGTGAAAATACAGAATCGACGTTTCAGGCTTGAACCCTTCATCATGTAGGAAAAAATGCTGGCAAGTGTCCAAACAAAAGAGTGGTGGCAAAGGCAGGAGATGATAGGTGGAGAAAGGAGGGAGGGGATGGTAGCATTAAGGAGGAGGAGGGATGCCTGGATGGGGATGGAGGAACTGGAAAGACAAGAAAAGGGGGAGGTGAAAGAAAAGGCGAGCAGGTTTAGTGGAAAGCATTAAAGTCAATGTTCATGCCATCTGCTGGAGAGTGCCCAGACAGAAAATAAGGTGTTCTTCCTCCATTTGGCAGGTGGTCAGGATGAGATAATACACAAAGCCATGGACAGACTTGAGTGTGGGTGCGTGACTCAGACGTTAAATGGTTGGCCACTGGGAGGTTGCTGTGGTTGCGAATGGACTGGATGAAGGAACATCGCAGCACCCCACACATGGACATCTGGCTTTGCACATTTTTGAACAGCTCAGGGGAGGGGAAAGAGGGGGAGCAGAGACTGGGGGCGTTCAGGAGAGCGGAAAGAGGGGGTTTAGTGGTGGCAATGGCAGCTCTGGAAGGGGAAATGGCACTTCAGAGTCACTCAAAAGGTTCATCCCATTGGTTGCCCAGCTTCATATTCACCAGTGCGTGGCCTGGGACCAAGAATAGGACAGCTGGCCACTGATATACAGCTTGTCTCATCTTGAGGGAAAAACTTATTCCTGGGAGCACCAGGGTGAGTTATTTTTCTGGGCAGAAAGTGATGCAGTTCATGATCAATATAACGATGTAGAGAGACTTCAAAGAACATTCCGCGTGATCGCAGTCATTTAGCTGCCCAGTTCACAACCCCAAAGGAAAGGGTGCCATTTACATAGCCCCAAAGCATTTCCTTTGCTGAGGAATGTTTAATCCACACGCTGAGTCCCCAGGGCCACTGATTACAAAGACTGACAGTTTATTGCGGCGAGTGATGTATGTTGGAGCGACTGAGAGTGATTGGGCATTGAGTTGTGGGCCGCTTAAATTTGGAACACGGGCCAGATCCAGCCCACAGGTTATGGGTTTTCCATACCCCTGCTCCGTAACACTGAAATACAAGAGGCACAG
The DNA here is from genome assembly GCF_036971445.1 of Narcine bancroftii. Taxonomy (NCBI): domain Eukaryota; kingdom Metazoa; phylum Chordata; class Chondrichthyes; order Torpediniformes; family Narcinidae; genus Narcine; species Narcine bancroftii. The sequence continues at coordinate 204,427,936 of NC_091474.1, read as the reverse complement.
ATGCAGACCTAAATCTGACTACATTTCTGAGTTCATTACATCTGCAGAATTAAGTTTAAAAATCTTTTACAAAGTAGAAAAATGCAAATTCAACTCCCTGTGGATCTGTGATAATGTATTATTTGGCTGTTAAAAGTCTGAATAAAATATCAATGTAACTTTCAACAATTTAACATCACAATTTTAAGTGATTTTTTTTTTGCAGACTTTTAACAAAGTATGAAGCGATTTTATTGGAACAATCAGGACTTTTAGTCTTCATTTTTCAGACTATATACATGCCATTACCTTCTTAATGAAGGGAATTTATTAGATTTCAATTATCCACTTTTTGGTTGCTCCTTGATATGACTTGAAAAGCAGTCCCAAATACTGAACATTTCTCATTATCTGCAAAGGACATTGCCCAATCTTGTGTTCCCATATTTTTTTTAAAAACCAGTTTCTCATTTGCTGACACAACTAATTCATTTTGTCCAAGCAGTCATCTAAGTAGGAGTAAGATTAAAAACTCATTCTGTACCAGGCAGAGAGTTTGCAATACAATAGCTCTCTCTATGTGATATCACCACAAGGGCTGCGGCAGGTCAGAAAGATCCACCGTCAATCTCAGGGAAATGGGGAACAACATGTTCATCAGCCCTGCCGATGTCATTCAAATCACAAGGACATTTTATATTTATGAAAGATCAAGGCAAGGCCTTCCTGGGAATTTTCAGTTCCTGCACAGAAAGCATCCTGAAAACTTGACCAAGCCACTTATCTGCATTATGCGACAGAAGTATGTACAATTTGGAGCTTGTTGCACAAGGGCTGAGATGCACTACTGTACAGGGATTCCATAAAAAGATCAAAGGAAGCACAAACCATAATTATTCATAGCTCTTCTTTCAAATTAACACGAAGAAAAGGAGAATAGCCAAAAGTTAAATCTATTTGAAGTGGAGCTCAACAAAAATGCATGGAGTTCCATCGGACTACTGAAACATCTTAACTTTCCAACCATCAAGATATCCAAAGAATGACAATATCTGGTTTGGGTAGCTTCAAAAGCAAGATGCAGAGGGAAGAGTTGTCTTGAGAACAAAACATCATCCAATAATTCCAATTGAACAACATAATGTTTTAGCATCATTGGTCTTGGCAAGGGAAAGCAAATGTTGCATTTCAAAATTTGCTGAGATCTTGCCGGGATTGTGAGTAGGGAGATGTAAAGCAATTTCATGGACAATATGAATAATCTAGGTGAGCAAGTGAGAACATGGCAGATGGAAAGTTATGTGGAAAAATCTGTTATACTCCGTTGTGGTGCCCAAATGGTTTTCAACGGTTACAGGTTGGACTGAGATATACATCGGCACAAGTCACTGAAAACAATCATACAGGTGTAGTAATCAATTAGAAAGGCCAATGTGGTATTGGCCTCCATTGTGAGAGAATTTGAATATCGGACTGAAAATATTTCATTGCAATTATATGAGGTGTTATTGCGACTCTATAATGTTTTTGTCTCCTAACCTGAAAAAGGATGTGCCTGATAAAGGTTTATAAAAGGAAACTGCTGGAGAATCACAGCAAGTCACTCAGTGCTCATTATGTAGTAAAGGCAAAGATACTTAACCAACATTTCAGGCCTGAGCCCTCCATCAAAGTATGAGCAAAAAGAGCTGCCTGCTTTTTTGCTCATACCTTGAAGGGAACAGGCCTAAACGTTGGTTATGCATCTTTATCTTTGCCACATAAAAAATGCTGAGTGACTTGCTGTGATTCTCCAGCAGTTTTGTATAAGCTACAATCACAGTCTGAAGGCTTCCATATTTAACAGTACCTGATAAAGACTGGGTGCAATGAAGTTTCATCTGATTGATTCTAGTGATGACAGGCTTGCACTTAACAAAACACTGAAGCTATGTCTATATTTGCTAGAGTTTAGAAGAATGAAATAAAAGATTTCTTTGAAATTTGCGGAACTTTTACAAGACTTTTTGGCTGGACACCCAGAAGGTATTTCGTCTGACAAGTCACATTCTCAGAATAAATCTTACACCATATAGAACTGATATGAGGACCAAAGAGTGAAATTTTTCTGAATATCTATTTCTCATCCAGTTATGCGCAGCCTACATAAACTGGCTGTGTTACTAGGAATGCATCTCTCTTTCTTCCATCATTGGTTGAAGAAAGATTGCACCCTCGAGAGAAGAGGGTGCTGCAAACTTGCACTGAGAACTTTCAAGGGCTGTAGATCACATGTGAATAAAGCTGTTTCACAGTGGGGCCATATGAGGTTTAGTCTGGTACATTATTGAAATTAAAGTAGCTTGAATATTGAATCATCAGCTTCTTGTATATAAATCGAGGTACAAAAGTGAAAATCAGCATGACCTAGATAGACTGTGAATCAAGTTCTTGTAATTGTCTAAATCAGATTAAGCAATAAACTTCGGAATTAGTGCAATAAATTCTTAAGTCGATCAATCTATGAAAGCACGGCATTTGTCAACTGTTAAATCAGTTCCATGGAGGTATACAGAGAATTATTTAAAAGCCAATTCCCACAGAGAAAATGGCTAGTGGTGTACCTTGTCTGACCTTGAGCAACTTAACACTTCTGATAGGATCTGATCAGTAAAGAAAGCTATCACGGAGAGCCTACCTTGAATGTTGAATAAAGATCCAGTCACCAACATTTAAAAGGCAAGTGTGGTATTCACTTTCACTATTCCATCAGAATCTAAGAAATCCATAAAAAAGAAATACAGAGGTTACACTGCAAGATGCAAACCTAAGTTAGCCACAGAAACAGATTACAGTTTGCCTAGAACTACAGAATTCTGGAAAAAGGTCTTGTGGAGAGATGAGACCAAGATTAACCTGTATCAGAGTGATGACAAGTGCAAAGTGTGAAGGCGTGAAGGAATTCCCCAAGATCCCAAACATGCCACATTCGCCATGGTTAGCATCTTGCAGTGTAGCCTCTATATTTCTGTTCATGAAGTTTTCTGCGAACAGTAGTCATTGTCTTAACCACACCTGCCTCCTGAAGAGTATTACTGATCTGCAGGACATACTGTACTTTTGGGTATTTTTCATTATGATGAGAATTTTTCTGTGATCGGCAGTGGAGGTCTTCCTTGGAATACTCAGTTCACCAGTTCGCCCTTTCTTCTTAATGATATTCCAAAGTGTTGATTTAGGTAATCCTAAGGTTTGGGTGGTGTCTCTTTCTGTTTAATTCTTGTTTTTCAGTCTTATAATGGCTTCTTGGCACAACTCTGGTTCTCACGTCAAAAAATGGCATCTACAGACTCCAAAGATGATCAAAAATCTTTGAAGCAAGCCTAGCTCTCTTATACCTGCACCAATGAAGCGATTAAACATACCCAAGTACTCACCTGTGAAGCCTAATGTCCCAAACATTATGGTGCCCTGAAATGAGGGGACTAGGTATAAAAAGTACTATAATTTCTACATGATCAAACCAAAATATATACAAATAACCTTGAATAAAATCTGGAATGTGCACCTTAATTCCATATAATTTTTTTTTTAAATCACAAATTTAAAACTGTGGAGTACAAGGACAAATAAAGGAATAAAGTAGCTTTGTCCCAAACATTATGGAGGGCACTCTAGCTATCTATATATTTTCTGCTTATCCATGTGAAATTGTCATCAGTGTTTCACACAAGTTTTAACAGTTGACAATAGTAATCAGTGAGGCTTTGCAGCCACTGTTTTGCTGCTATCTTTTCTTGTCCATATGTTCCAAATGTGTCAGAGTGATTTTTTTCTTTCCCTTTATTTCTGGAAAGTGTTAACTGACAAATCGGGTTTTACCGCTCAACACCATACACCCATTCACCAGTTCTGCCAGAATCTACAAAGAAGTTACTCCTCTCCGCTGATGTCCATTGTGCTTTAAAAGAGACTGCTTTGGGAGGCTTGTGTTACATAGTTCTTGTGAATCTGCAACCAGAATCATTTGTAAGCACAATACTGTCAACAGTCATAGATCTCCTTGGCATTTCTGCTATGATGTTCATTCCAAGTTCTCACTACAATTATTGGCAAAAGGAGATAGAAAGCTCCATGCAAATGTTGAAAACAAAGGACCAAAAACAATGTCACATCCTCCATAAAACAGTTCACCCTCCTTTCCATGAACAACTGACAGAAGCCAGAGAGTGCTGACAGACCTCTGTGGAGGGGTGATTAATTCTTGCACCCACAGGTTCCATGTGTTCCCTTACATTTTCCACAGTCAAGGTGAAGGAGTAAAGACTCTCCTGTCTGAAAGTACAAATTGTACCTGCAGCACCATAATCGCAGATCAACATTCAGTTCCCAGGCAGCTTTCATTTTATTGACAGTCAGTTACCACTAGGACCCGCGTCCATAGGACACTCAAAGCTGCTGCATCGGTTGATAGACTTGTTAAGAAGGTATATAGTGTGTTGGCCTTCATTACCCATGCGATCAAGTTCAAGAACTGTGAGATGATGTTGCATCTATACAAGAACATGGAATATTGTGTTCCATTCCAAACTCCTCTCTATAGGAAAGATGTAAGGGGGGGGGGGAGTGAGAGAGAGAGAGAGAGAGAGAGAGAGGGGGGGGAGTGTGAGAGTGAGAGAGAGAGAGAGAGAGAGAGAGAGAGAGAGAGAGAGACTTGGTTCTTTCTCCTTGGAGTGACAGAATATGAGGGGGTGACCTGACCAAGATATACATTATGAGAGGATTTATCCCAGGGTTGAAATGACTAACACAAGGGGGCATAGCTTTAAAGTGCTTGGGAGGAACTATAGGAGGGATGTAAGAGGTACAGTAAGGCTTTCACACACAGAGTGGTGAGTGCATGGAATGAGCTGCCAACAATGGCGGTGAAGGCAGCTTCAATTGGAGCTTTTAAGACACTATTAGATAAGTGTGGCAATCTATGCCAAAGGAAAGCACAGGCACAATACTGTTTGGGGCAATGCAGCTTTATTCCACTCACATAAATATCTAGTTGGCTGCTAGCTGTGATCCTGGGAAGAGAGAGAGCACACGATCGGGACCTCAGCTTTATACCATGGGCCCTTTGGGCCTGTCTGGTGGTCAGATGTCATTAGGCCATGTGCAGTGTCTCTAGGTCACCTGTTGGCTGAGTGATGTACCGCAGCGTATCACAATAAGTACATGGAACTGAGAAAAATGGATGGTTATGCAGTTGGCAATTTCTAGGCCATTTTTAGAGTAAGTTATTAGGTCAGCACAATCTTGCTGTCTGAAGGCCCTATGCTTTGCTGTAGATTTCTATGTTCTATTTATTTCCAATGTTAGACCTGGTTTGAAGTTTCAGGTCAGATGACGGTCAATCCAACTGCTTTTCTGGAATCTGATTTAGGATGCCTATCGGTAAGCCAGCAGGCCAGCTGAACTCTAGTATTAGTGAAAGATTATTGTTGAAGAAATTAGTGGAGCTGAAAGTCAACAAGACTCCATCACCCGAGCAGTTGCATTCTAGTGCTTTCTGAGTTGGCGATAGGAATCATGGATGCAGTTGTCATCTTCCTAAATTATTTAACAATTCCAACAGTTTGGAAGGCAGCAAATAAAACCCACGATTCAGGAGCGAAAAAAGAAAGCAGGGAACTAGAGACCAGTTTCTTGACAACAATAACAAAGAAAATGTTTTGAACCTATCATTCATGAAGTAATAATACAGCACAAATAAATGATAAGTTTGTGGAGAGTCTGCACAGACATATGAAGGGAATTATCATTTTCTAAATCTGTTAACAACATTAGGGCTGTAACAAGTGGAATTTGTAACACTGAACCAGTTCATGAGGCTGTAATTAAACTTTTTAAAAAATCTTAAATAAGGCATTATAAGAGATTATTAGATAGAATTGGGGTACATGGCCTTTGAGGTAATACATTGGTGAGGACTGAGGGAGAGTTAACAGACAAAAAAAAAACGGAGTAGAAACAAAGAGGTCATTTTGTGGATGGGAGGTCTTGACTTGTGGGATATGTTCAGGATCGATGCTAAATCCCCAACTATTCACTCTTTGGATCAGTGATTTGGATGAAGGAATCTGAGTAACATCATGTAAAACTAAGTGGCAGTGTGAGCAGAGGGGTTTACAGAACACAGGCAGTTTAAGTGGGGCAGTCCTGTGGTGCTCCCTTGCAGTTCCTGAGTTCAATTCTGATCTTTGGGGCTGTCTGAGTGACATTTGCATGCCTCCTTATAATCCTGTAGTTTCCCTGGGTGCTTCAGTCTCAACCCATGTTGCAGAAATGTACAGGTTGGTAGATTAGTGGCTAATGTAAAGAGGATATGAGCCATGAGTCCTTCCACATGCTTCTTCCCCCTGCTCAGATAAACCATAGAATAAGCAGAATTATGCGTGTGGAGGATGGTGTCGTATCCAAATGACCAGCAAGTTGGCTCATGTGAAAAAAGTGTGCATACAACTGCCTCAATGCATCTCCATGAATTAATATGAAGTCCTGCTCTTACAGTCATAACAACATAAACTTGCGTTTATAAAATAGACAAGATTCCTCGGAACAACTACGAGCTCAGTCCCGAGCAAACTTCCTGTTCCTTTCTCACAAAGGAGTCACGATACAGGCACAGCTGTCTTCACAAAAGGAGGAAACGCATGGAGGTCCCTCAGGGAACGTGTTCCCGTCCCTGCTTTGTTTAAGCTGAATTGGGGTGGCCTTTACATTGTGCTGGTGACAGGTTTGTGATCACAGGAGAGAAATTAGAGAAACTTTGTTGGGCCAGGTTCTTCCACCAAGGCCAGCTGTGAAAGTCCAAATAAGGGCATTTTTTTGAGTAGATGCATTTGACAACTGAAATGACCAAATAAAATCCTCCCAAGTTTTAAAGAAACAATGCAGAGAAAAATGGGTGGCATTAAGATCTTTGAAGAGTAACATTCCTAGTACTTAAAGCCCCTGAACAAACCATACCATTAAAACATGCTGTCCCCAAAGAGGATGCATTGATGTAAATTATCTGCAAATAAATGTACAAAGAGATTTTTTCTGGAATATAAAGGCAAGATCAGAGCCAGATCATCATCTATGTGACTCATTCCCTTCTAATGATTCTCTCTGGTAGGTGATGAGGAGAAACAATAATAAAGCCATTTTGACATGGGATGTTTGTAAAGGTATACTGACAAGTCTCCAGGACATATATGTTCCTGTTGAAGTGAAGAGTCAGACATGCAAGCAAGATGAGGGAAATTCAGGCTTTGGTCAGCTCAAGATGGGCAGGTGTAAGCAGCTGAGAACAAGTGTATGTCTAGATGGGTTTTTGGCAACTAAGGAGCCAGCAAAAACAGGAAATCAGGAGATCAAAGGGGAAAGGAGAAATCTCACGCAGATAACATTAAGGATTTTATAGATGTATAAAGGGAAAAAAGGTAAACAAAGAAAAAAAATGGGAATTCTCACAAATCAATGCTATCAACATCTGCCTGGATGGGTACTTCCCCACTGTTTTTACTGTGGCGAAAGACACGAGGACTGCGGAACTTGGGGAAGTGAATGGTAGTGTATTGAGAACAATCAGGTTATCAAATATTACAAGTGGATCTACAGAGAAACATAAGAAATAGGAGCAAGAGGAGGCCATCTGGCCTATTGACCCTGTACATCATTGAAAAAGATTGTGGTTGATTTGGCTGTGGACCCACAGCACTTACTCACCTGTTCCCCATAACCTTTAATTACCCCATTCTTCAAAAATCTTTGTCTTGAATACCTTTAATGAGACAGCCTCACCTGCTTCTTGGGCAGTTTAATTAGTCTCTGGGAGTTGTTGTTACTCTGTCATGAGACTATGTCCCACAATTGTAGACTAACTGGGAAAGTGGGCCAAGGAAAGGCTGCTGGAATTTAATTTGAAAAAGTTCCTGTACTTAGATAGTTTAAATCAGGGTAGAACTTCCAAAGTGAATGGTAGGTTCCTGGGGAGTGTTGTAGAACAGAGAGACTTGGGGTACAAGTAAATGATTCCATGAAAATGGTAACACGGGCAAGTCAGTGTGGTAAAGAAGGACGTATGACATTCTGACCTTCATCAGCCAGATCACTGAGTTGATGAGCAGAGTTGTAATATTACATGACATTGGAGAGCAAGCATTCTCTTGGACTATTGTGCACAGTTTGTTCACTCAGCTATTAGGAAAGATATCATTAAGCTGATTCATGAGAATGTCACTGGGCTTGAGTTAAAAGGAAAATTTGGATAGGCCGAGTCTTTCTCCTTGGAATGTAGGAAGCTCACAGGGGTAAGTTACAGGGTCATGGGAGGCACATGTAAGGTAATTAGTCATCATCTTTTTCCTAGTGTAGGGAAATCTAAAACAAGAAAGGCTCCACAGTTAGTCTCACTAGTGTATAGTTCTCTGATCCTTTATGCTCTTCTTAAGAAAAGGTACAACGTTAGCCATCCTCCAGTCTTCTGGCACTTCACATATGGGTAATAAATGTGTGTTATTCTCGGAATACAGAAAAATTAGGCCAAAATTTCCTCAGTGTGTTTGATTCTAATAAAGCAAATAATCTGAATAAATAATCTGAATAAAATTAGTGATTAACAACCAGATTTACTGAGGAATTTTCTTTATAATACATTAATGTTTCATTCAATTCAAAAGCTCCCATATCTAACATAGTCATTAAATCCACGCACAAAGTGAAATACTGACTATCCGAGATAAAGATGAGTTGTAACACCAAAAACATCACTGGTGTCAGAAGCACAGAAAGCATTGTTAAACATCTCACAATAATGAACAGTTCATATGTTTTATTTTGGAAAATTGCTTCTTCTCTCAGTGGGAGAGACTCTCACAATTCTGGACAAGATTGTGATGCACAGTGGCTGATTTCAGTCAAAACCTTTTGATGGATTTGCAGAACCATGTTTCAGATTGTTACAGGCTATGTTAGAATGGTTATGGATAAATATGTCTTTAAAAGAGATAGATTGTGGGGGTTTAGTTAGGTTGCACTTCACAAACAGTAACACTTCACAAAAGACATCTCAATTAAATTGCAAGAACTTTGCTGAAGCTATTCGTTGAGGCTCCTGTTGACTTTGCAGAGACAATGGAACTGCTTTGAAAAGAACTTCAATAGGAGGTGAAAATGGAACAAAGTCCGGGCTCAAATACTGATAAAATCTTTCAAATATTGGGTTTGGAGCCCTGTAAGATGGTTTTTACAAGGAGAGAGAGAAAAAACAAACGGATGATTTCACTTTTGGGAGAGGGAGAGAGAAGTCAGTTCTACTGTAGCAGTTGAGGTTGCAAAATGGAAAGCTGGCAGGCTTGTGGAAAAACATTATTTTCTAGATGGGATGTGAGTTCTGAGTTCAGCCTGCTCAAAACACTTGTAGTCCTTAAAAGACGAAATGGCTGGCTAGAGTGTTTCTCCTGAAAGAAGGGAAACAAGAGGAAATCTGTGGTGACCTGGAGAAGAGGTAATGATTTGGAAAACCCATAATGGGACAAGTTTCTTTAGCAAGACACTGAAGTAAACTGATTGAAGGAAATCAATTTGTGGGTGTCCAATGAGCAACAAATCTCACTCTGAAACCAACAGGAACCTTCCAGAGCAGTAACCATTTAACCTTAAGCAATGGGGCCTGGTGAAGATTTATAAATGTAAAATTCTGTGTACAGTATAAGAATTGCCTGATACCGGTGAATTTGGAGAATTGAAAAGTGAATGATAGAACAGTGAAACAGAGAACTTTCCTATACATATACACATTACATAACCATGGGCTTAGAATTAGAAGGGGGTCAAGTTAGGTTAATAGTAATAAGTTTAAGATTGATCTTGTTATAATGGTTAAAGAAAATTAAAGGCAACTTTTATTTAAGTAACCATTGTCTTGGTGAATTTCTATTGCTGCTGTGTTTTGGAGTCCTCTGGGCTTGTAACAAGTGGGGAATCATCCATTTCAGATTGAAATATTTGGAGTTTTTGTTAATTATTAGTTAATTAGTACATTTTTGTTACACCTATCACCTGCGGGGCTGCAGAGTAAAAAGAGGAAATGATGGTCATTGCGAAGGAAATAAAACCAGCTGAAGTCAAGCATTGGATGAGGAAAATACAAATCCAGAGAATTATAGTGAAATATAGATGAGGGAAAATTTGTTGAGAAAGGCTTAGACAATTTTCTGGAGGACAGATCTTTTGAATTGCAATTGGACTTGGAGAAATTGAGGGTGGAAGAAGAAAAAAACAGGAGGCTGAATTCCAGAGACAAAAAATGAGGCAGAGGAAGCTGAAAAAGAGGGAAAGACAAAGAAAATACAACGTGGAATAAATTTAAAGAGACTGACAGTTTTAATTAGAGAAGTTAAAAATTGAGATGGGGTCAAGAGAATTGAAGCTATAACTCCTGGGGAGAGGTTTTGGGCTTGAAGAGAGGTAAATCTAGATCCTCCTTTTGATGAGGGAAATATGGATATGTTTTTCAGCTTTTTGAGAAGGTTGCTGAGTGCTCAAGATGGCCAAAAGAAAAATGGCCCCTTATGCTCCAAAGTGTATTGAAGAGAAAAGCTCTAGTTTGACTGCAGAGAAAGTGGAAAATAATGATATTGTTAAACAAGCAGTATTGAAAGCTTACGAGTTGGTTCCAGACAAAAGTTTAGGTGTTTGATGAAAACATGCAATCAATCTTATATGGATTTAGCTCTAGGAAAATCTGTATGTTTTGATCATTGGTGTGCCCCAAAATGAATAAATAATAATTTCAACAGATTAAGGAGTTAAGGGTTATGGGGATAAGGCTGGAAAGGGGTACTGATGGTTGTGATCAGCCATGATCTGTAAAATGGCGGTGCTGGCTCGACGGGCCAAAGGGCCTACTCCAGCTCCTATTATCTATTGTCTATTGATATTAATTGAGGAAATTAAAAGGCGTCTTCCCAATTAGATCAAATTATATCTGGATTAGAAAGATGTGGTGACAAGGCAACAAATGACTAGGTTAGCAGATGAATATGCCCTGATTTATAAAAGCAAATTTCAGTATAGTGAGCCTTTTCAGAAGGTTAATCTGGAGCAGAGTAGAAAACCTGAAATTAAGCCTGGGGAGAATATTAAGAAAAAAGATAAAAGTAAGGTGGGAAAGGACAGAACTTCTGGATTTGTATGTCATTTTTCTAAGAAACCTGGTAATGTTCTTGCAAATTGTTTAGTGCTGAAAAAGAGACAAGAAAAGGAGATATTACCAGAAGCGTGTATTCAGGCAGTTGATGATGTTCCATATCTTGTAAGTATGGTATGGATGTATTCAAACCTTTTGTGTCAGAGGGCTTGGTTTCAGTAAATTCTTAGAGATACTGGAGCTGCTCGGTAACTGTTGTTGAAGAATATTTTAAAAGACGGACACAGGAGAGACGACTTTGATTAGAGGTGTTGGTGGAGATGTAGAGTCAATATCTCTGCACAAAATAGTGTTGAATTCAGAATTAGTTAAAGGGGAAATTGTAGAGGGGTTATTTCAAAGTTACCCATGCAAGGAGTCTCATTATTATTAAGGAATGAGGATAAATTCAGGTCAGTTTTGAGATTAATAAATAAGCCTAGTAAGAATGAGGTTTAAGAAGATTATGAGGCACACCCTACATGTCTAAGAAAATGATGAGAGCAGAGGAAGATCCAGTTGATAGAGACTTGCTCAGTGCTTCTGAAATAGTCCAGAAGAAGCAGGTTAAATTTGAGAGTCAGGGTTTGTCTTTGTCAAGAGTTAATTGATCAGCAAAAGACAGATTCTGATTTGTTGACTTGAGGGAGAAAGCTGTGAATGAGGAAAAGATTAAGGAAATGCCCTGTGGATATTACTTGAAGGGCGAATTGTTCATGAGGAAATTGAGATCTCTTGATGTTCTTGCAAATGAAGAGTGGGCGGTGATTCATCAGGTGATCATTCCTAAAGCTTATAGAATATAACTTTAACTTTGGCCCATAGTACACATTTGGGTGGTCATTATGGTGTAAAGAAAACCATGAATAAAATTTTGAAACAATTTTTCTGGCCTGGTTTGAAAAAGGATGTTGTAAATTGGTGCCAGACATGTCACTTTTGTCAGGTTGTGGGGAAACCTAACCAATGTCCTCCAGTATCTCCCTTGCAACTTATTCCTGTTGTTGTGGAATCTTTCATTAGTGTTATTGTGGATTGTGTGGGTCCCCTGCCTGACAAAAGCTGGGAATCAGTACTTGTTAACAATCAGGTTACGGCGTCCAGATTTCCAGAAGCTAACCATTGAGGAATATTAAAGCAAAAACAGTGGTAAAGGCTTTGGAAATTTTTTTCACAGTTTTTGGGTTGCCTAAAGAGATCCAGAGTGATCGGGGAAGCAACTTCATATCTGGGTTGTTTCAGCAATTAATTTATTATTCAGATCACTTCATCTGCATATCATCCTGAAATTCAGGAACCTTTAGAAAGATTTCATTCTACTCTTAAAAATATGATGAGGATTTATCATCTGGAGAATGGGAAATATTGGGACAAAGGTATTCATTTACTGTTATTTGCAACAAGATTCTTTAGATTACAGCCTTGTTGAAATTGTGTTTGGACATCAGGTTAGAGGTCCTCTAATGTTGTTAAAAGAACAGTGGGTTAATGAGGATGTACAGTTGGATTTGCTGGATTATGTTTCTAAATTTATAGATCAGTTACAAAAATGTGAACTTTGGCTCAAGAAAATTTAATAATGGCTCAGTGTAAAATGAAGCGATTATTTGACAGGAAAGCTCAAGTAAGGAATTTTAAGACAGGAAATAAAGTGTTAATTTTGTTCCCAACACATGACAATCCTTTGAGAGCTAAATTATCTGGACCATACATAGTTAAATCAAAACTGAATGATGTAAACAATGTGATAAACACTCCAGATTATAGGAGTAAAACTTAGGTTAGTTATATAAATATGTTTAAAACCTATTATGAGGAAAATGGTAGTGGAGAACAGTCTGCATCAGAGGTGTTATTTATTGAAGGGGTTGAAGAAGTTATGGATCATAAGATTATGGAAACAGAATCTTGTGAGGGTAACCTTAAAGAAACCATTGTTCCTGTGTGCCTGTCAAACTCAACAAATTTAGAAAATCTGAACAAAAGGTTAGGTCATCTTAAATCACAAGAACAGATGTAGTTGAAGCAGTTATTTTTGAAATATACAAATTTGTTTCCAAATGTGGCAAAAAGGACTCCAGTGATTTATCATGATGTGGATGTGGGAGAAGCAAGTCCCATAAAACAACACACCTCTAGAATAAACATTTAGAAGAGTAAAATCATGGATCAGGAGGTGGAATATATGTTGAAAAATGATATTATTGGACCTTCAAACTCAGATTTGAGTTCTCCTTGTGTTCTGGTACTCATAACAGATGGAGCTGTTAGGTTCTGTACAGATTACAGGAAGGTAACTAAAATGGATGCTTATCCTAATCCTAGAATTGATGATTGTATTGATAAAATTTGGAAAGCTAAATTTCTTATTAAAGTGGATTTGTTGAAGGGTTACTGGTGTCTGCCACTAACAGAGAGAGGAAGGGTTATTTCTGCATTTGTGTCACCATCTGGTTTATACAAATATAACGTGCTACCTTTTGGCATAAAAATGTCCCTGCAACATTCCAAAGGATGATAAATTCAGTAATCCAAGGATTGACACATACAGATGCTTATATTGATGACTTGGTCACAAAAAGTGACACATGGGTAAAAGATCCAAGGGAATTGGACAAATTGTTTGCAAGATTATACAAAGTGAACTTAACTGTCAATTTAGCTAAAAGTGAATTTGGACATGCTCCTGTGACATGCTTAGGGCATGGTCATGGCAAAGTTACACCTATTCAGACTAAAGTGCATGCAATTTCTGAATTTCTTATTCCCAATGGCAAGAAAGCAGTGAGTTTTTAGGAATAGCAGGACATTATAGTAAATTTTACAGAAATTTTGATGAAGTTGCTCTTCGTTTAACCTATCTTTTGAAGAAGAAGTTGGTCTAAAGTTTGTTAGAAAGCTTTAGAAAATTTAAAGGAGATGCTATGTCATTACCCTGTTTTAAAATCTCCTGATTTTGACAAACTATATTCTTTAGCAGTGAATACCAGTGAGGGAGCATCAGGTGCATTTTTGTTACAAAAACATGATAATATTGATCATCCAGTTGCCTACTTTTCAAAAAAATTCAATGATCATCAAAGGAATTATTCCACTATTGAGAAGGAACTGTTATCTATAATACCTGCTCTGCAGAATTTTTATATTTATCTGAGTACCACTCATGAACCAGTTGTGATATTGACTGACCACAGTCAATACCACAGTCATCTGGTGTTTTTGAATAAAGAATAAAAGCAGATTGTTAAAATGGAGTTTAAAATTACAAGAATATAAACTACAAAGTAATCATATCAAAGGTGCAAATAATGTAATGGCAGATTGCCAAAATGTCAAAATTGAACATGTAAACATATAAACTCTCAAGATTGGGTTACATTGATATAACATGTTATATATTGTTATCATTGTAGTGATTGTAAAGTCAGTTTAGTTATAACAGAATTTTAACTCAAGAGTTAAACATTCCTTTGGAGAGTGTTTTGAGGTATGTTAGAATGGTTATGGATAAATATGTCTTTAAAAGAGATAGATTGTGGGAGTTTAGTGTAGGTTTCACTTCACAAACAGAGTAACACTTCACAAAAGACATGTCAATTAAAATGCAAGAACTTTGCTGAAGCTAGATGTTGAGGTCCCAGATGACTTTGCAGAGACAATGGAACTGCTTTGAAAAGGAGGTGCAAATGGAACAAAGTCCAGACTCAAATAGTGATAAGATCTTTCAAAGATAGGAGTCACGTGATGGAGTAGTGGCCGGTAGGAAAATACCAGCCCTCTCCAGAAAAGAAGAAAAAAAGTGAAGAAAAAGCAAAGCCCCAGATACACAAAACACAACAAATAAAAGATAATGGTGTGGTGAAAATGGCACGTAAGAAAGAAAAACCAAAAACAATGGGGAAAAAAAAGGAAAGACGGCGGAAGAGAAAGGTGAATGCCTTATCTGCACGAAAAAGCAGGGACTAGCTATGGAAAGAGGAGCCCGCTCCCCGAGGTTAGTGGAGACCCTGCAGGGTCGTGACCCACCGACCGTGGGACTGCAAAAATGGGTCACTGAGCCAAACAGGTGCGCAACTGCGCACAACAAGAACACCGACAGGAGGGGGACCAGCTGTGGAGTGAAACTCCACAGCACAAACAGCTGAAAGATGCCCGACAACAGGGCTCCCAGCTGGAAGATAAAGAAAGCAATGGGAAAGGGAGGGGTGAGAAAGAAAAACAGAAGCAGGAGACACAACAAATAACCAGCCCAGAAGAAGAGGACCAACATCAAGAACAAACTGAGACAAGCAGCTCAACAAGAAAGTCAGAAGAGACACAGATATGTAAGAGAAATAAAAGATACAAACCCAAGAGCAGACACAGAAGAAGAACACCAAGCTCTGCACAGAGGAATAGGAGGTAAAATGAATGGACAGTACATAGATTAAAAATAAATTTCAAGAACAAATGAAAGCATTAAAAGAATGGCTGACACTAAAATTTAGTGAAATGAAAAGAAAAATGAAAAGTACAGAAGAAAAAGTGAGTAGAATAGAGCTGGTCATAACAGATGTAGGGAAAGGATTAGAAAATGTGGAAGAACTTGTAATGGCGGTAGAAATGGAAATGAACGACAAAAAGAAAATTGGAAGAAAGTGACAAAAAAGTTAAAGAAACACAGGAGTTGTTAGCTCAGAAGATGGATATAATGGAAAACTATAGTAGGAGAAACAATAGAAAGATAGTCGGCCTAAAGGAAGATGAAGCAAAGATATGAAAGAATTTATAAAAGAATGGATCCCAAAAGTCATGGGAATGCCAGAAATACAGGAAGGAATGGAAATAGAAAGGGCACCCAAAACATTAGCCCCGAAACCACAGTCACAACAAAAACCAAGATCCGTTTTAGTAAAATTTCTGAGATAAACAACAAGAGAAAATATATTGGAAAAGGCAATGAATAAAATTAGAGAAGATAAATAAAACCACTGGAGTACAAAGGTCAAAATAAAAATTTCTACCGAGATACAAGTTTTGAGCTCCTAAAGAAGAGGAAGAAGTTTAACGCAACAAAATCCATCCTATGGGAAAAGGCTATAAATTTATGTTAAGATATCCAGCGGTGCTTAAAATAGTTATCCTGGGGGAGCAAAACAGACTGTTCTCGGATCCGGAGAAAGCATGAGAATTTGCAAAACGCCTGCAAAACAGAGAGAGAGAGATGAAGAGATGTAACAAGAACAAAGAAAGACGACAAACTACATATAAAGATGTAAAAATAATATACAAGTAAGAACTAAAGGAGGGAAGAAGAGGGAAGTAAGGGAGAAGGGGAAAAAAGAGGAGGGGTTAAAAAAAATTTTAAAAAAGAGAAGGGGGGAGCTTTGTTGTAATGTGAAGAAAATTAGAGGAACAAATTTGTAGGGAGATAACGTATATGTGTGAGAATCATAAGGTAGTGATCATGGGAGATTTTAATGGCCCCACTATCTGTCCACAAGCCTCCCTGAGTGTCCTTGGGAATATTTTGTCCGGTCCCGGAGATTTATCCACCTTTATCTTTTTCAACACAGCCATCACTACCTCCTTGGTTATCCTTATATGCTTCATGACCTCCCCACTATTTTTCTTTACTTCAACTGGTTCAATTTTTTTTCCCTAGTCAATACCGAGGCAAAGAAATATTCAAAATTTCCCCCATTTCCTCTGACTTCTCACTCAGCCTACCCCCGGTATCTACAAGGGGTCCAATTTTATCCCTCACTAATCTTTTACTTTTAATGTACCTATAGAAATCTTTGGATTTATTTTTACTCTGTCTGCCAAAGCCTCTTTGTGCCTTTTTTTGGCCTTTCTAATTTCTTTCTTAAGATTCCTTCAACAATCCTTGTAGTCCTCCTTCAAATTCTCAGCTCCCTGCTCTTTATACCTCTTGTACACCTCCCTTTTTCTCCGAACCAAATTTACAATATTCTTCGAAAACCAAGCCTCCCTATGACTTCCAGCCTTTCCTTTGGTCCTCACTGGGACATATCTACTCTGTACCCTCAAAATTTCTTTTTTGAATATCCTCCATTTTTCATTTACATCCTTACCTGAAAATATCCTGTCCCACTCAATACTCCCCAAATCCCTTTTTATTCCTTCAAAATTTGCTCTTCTCCAATCCAGAACCTCAACTTTAGGCCCCTCCTTGCTCTTCCCTAAAACTACCCGAAAACTAACAGAGTTATGATCACTAGACCCAATTTGTTCTCCAACATTAATGTCCGATACCTGACCTCACTCATTCCCTGACAGGAGATCTAGTATTATACCATCCCGAGTCGGTTCTTCTACTAATTGATTTAGAAAACAATCTTGAACACATTTAATGAACTCTAGCCCATCCAGCCTTCTAACTGTATGGGTATCCCAATTAATGTGAGGGAAGTTAAAATCTCCCATGATCACTACCTTATGATTCTCACACATATACGTTATCTCCTTACAAATTTGTTCCTTTAATTTTCTTGGCCCATTTGATGGTCTGTAATACACCCCTATTAGCACCCTCATGCCTCCTTCACCCCTCAATTCCACCCAAACAACCTCACTGGACGATCCCTCCAGACCATCCTGCCACCTCACGGCAGTAATGTCCTCCTTAACAAGCAGAGCAACTCCTCCCCCTTTTTTACCCCCTGATCTATCACATCTAAAACAAATGTATCCTGGAATATTAAGTTGCCAGTCCTGCCCCTCCTGTAGCCAGGTCTCACTAATTGCCACAATATCATGACCCCCAAGTATCTGTCCATGCTCTAAGCTCATCTACCTTGTTCACTATGCTTCTTGCATTAAAATATATGCATTTCAGAGAATGACCCTCACCTATATTCTCTTTTCTATCTTTTACCCTAATCTCCATCCTACCTTTGTTATCGTTATTATTCCTATCTAGGTGGCCATGCTCCCTTGACACTACTCTCACACTCTGTTCCCCACCCTCCTGCCAAACTAGTTTAAACCTTCCCCCACATCTCTAGCAAATCTGCTTCCAGTTCAAGTGGAGTGCGTCCCTTTTGTACAGGTCCGACCTTCCCCAGAAGAGATCCCAATGATCCAGAAATCTTATCCCTTGCTCTCTGCACCATCTCTTTAGCCACGCATTCATCCTCCACATCCTCCTATTTCTACCCTCACTAGCGCATGGCACCGACAGCAATCCAGAGATTGCTACCTTGGAGGTCCTGTTTTTAATTTCCTACCTAATTCCACATAATCCTGTTAATAGCTATATTAATCAATAAAAATGTACCCATCAAAATAGAGGAGGAAATAATAGATCCAGCAGGGAGATATGTAATGATAAAATGTCAGATATATTCAGAACTCTGAAATTTGGTCAATATATATGCACCTAATGAAGAGGATCAAAAGTTTATGCAAGATATTTTTTTGAAGATTGTAGATACGCAGGGGAATATATTGATAGGAGGGGATTTTAACCTTAATTTGGATCAAAGATGGATAAAACAGGACAAAAGACTAGCAGAAAAAACAAAGCAGCCAAATTTATGGTTAAATCAATGCAGGAAATGCAACTTTTGGATATATGGAGGAGACAACACCCAAAGGAGAAGGAATACTCATATTATTCGAGTCTTTCTTTGGCTTGGCTTCGCGGACGAAGATTTATGGAGGGGGTAAAAAGTCCACGTCAGCTGCAGGCTCATTTGTGGCTGACAAGTCCGATGCGGGACAGGCAGACACGATTGCAGCGGTTGCAAGGGAAAATTGGTTGGTTGGGGTTGGGTGTTGGGTTTTTCCTCCTTTGCCTTTTGTCAGTGAGGTGGGCTCTGCGGTCTTCTTCAAAGGAGGTTGCTGCCCGCCAAACTGTGAGGCGCCAAGATGCACGGTTTGAGGCGTTATCAGCCCACTGGCGGTGGTCAATGTGGCAGGCACCAAGAGATTTCTTTAGGCAGTCCTTGTACCTTTTCTTTGGTGCACCTCTGTCACGGTGGCCAGTGGAGAGCTCGCCATATAACACGATCTTGGGAAGGCGATGGTCCTCCATTCTGGAGACGTGACCCATCCAGCGCAGCTGGATCTTCAGCAGCATGGACTCGATGCTGTCGACCTCTGCCATCTCGAGTACTTCGACGTTAGGGGTGTAAGCGCTCCAATGGATGTTGAGGATGGAGCGGAGACAACGCTGGTGGAAGCGTTCTAGGAGCCGTAGGTGGTGCCGGTAGAGGACCCATGATTCGGAGCCGAACAGGAGTGTGGGTATGACAACGGCTCTGTATACGCTTATCTTTGTGAGGTTTTTCAGTTGGTTGTTTTTCCAGACTCTTTTGTGTAGTCTTCCAAAGGCGCTATTTGCCTTGGCGAGTCTGTTGTCTATCTCATTGTCGATCCTTGCATCTGATGAAATGGTGCAGCCGAGATAGGTAAACTGGTTGACCGTTTTGAGCTTTGTGTGCCCGATGGAGATGTGGGGGGGCTGGTAGTCATGGTGGGGAGCTGGCTGATGGAGGACCTCAGTTTTCTTCAGGCTGACTTCCAGGCCAAACATTTTGGCCTGGAATCTTCGCTAGGATTCGCTAGGATTCTACTAAATAGAATAATACCTAGTATCGCCGAGAATATTCTCCCAGAATCACAGTGCGGCTTTCGCGCAAACAGAGGAACTACTGACATGGTCTTTGCCCTCAGACAGCTCCAAGAAAAGTGCAGAGAACAAAACAAAGGACTCTACATCACCTTTGTTGACCTCACCAAAGCCTTCGACACCGTAAGCAGGAAAGGGCTTTGGCAAATACTAGAGCGCTTCGGATGTCCCCCAAAGTTCCTCAACATGATTATCCAACTGCACGAAAACCAACAAGGTCGGGTCAGATACAGCAATGAGCTCTCTGAACCCTTCTCCATTAACAATGGCGTGAAGCAAGGCTGTGTTCTCGCACCAACCCTCTTTTCAATCTTCTTCAGCATGATGCTGAACCAAGCCATGAAAGACCCCAACAATGAAGACGCTGTTTACATCCGGTACCGCACGGATGGCAGTCTCTTCAATCTGAGGCGCCTGCAAGCTCACACCAAGACACAAGAGAAACTTGTCCGTGAACTACTCTTTGCAGATGATGCCGCTTTAGTTGCCCATTCAGAGCCAGCTCTTCAGCGCTTGACGTCCTGCTTTGCGGAAACTGCCAAAATATTATTCGAGTAGACATAAAACATACTCATGACCTATATAAGAAGTTAAGAATTAGGCCTTAAACTGGATGAAGTGCATAAAAGATTTATTATGATAGCCTTAGTGGTAGCAAAAAATATATAATGTCAACTTGGAAATCAGAAGAGAGCCTGAGAGTACAGCAATGGTACATGGAAATGAATAAATGTATTCCATTGGAAAAAATAACATATAATTTAAAAAATAACGTCACATTATTTGAACAAATTTGGGAACCGTACATGGAACACAGCAGAGAGGGCCTACCGCGGACCTCCACCACCCTAAAATGATAGAATGAGAAGACGACAAAATGAACTGACCCAGTGTGTAAAAGTAGATGACACAATTTTCTTGTTTACTTTCATTGCGTGATGACATTGTTTAATGGGTTTATTGTATTGTATATGTTGAACGTTTAATGGATTTGGAGTGGCGTGTGAAGGAGGGGGGAAGGGAGGGGGGAAAAGGGAGAAAATGACACTGTGTATATTCAAGAGGGAAATGTTTGTGTGTATTTTGATTAATATGGTTCATAGTGTGAAAAATAAAAAAAATTTAAAAAGATCTTTCAAAGATTGGGTTTGAAGCCCTGTAAGAAGTCATATGGTTTTTACAAGCAGAGAGAGGAAAAACAGATGATTTATCTTTTGGGAGAGGGAGAGAGAAGTCAGTTCTGCAGCAGTAGTTGAAGCTGAAAAATGGCATGCTTGTTAAAAAACACCATTTTCAAGACAGGTTGTGAGCTCTGAGTTCAGCCTGTTCAAAATACAAGAGGAAATGGCTGGCTAGAGTGTTTCTCCTGAAAGAAGGGAAACAAGAGAAAATCTGTGGTGACCTGGAGAAGAGGGAATGATTTGAAAAACCCAAAATGGGGCAAGTTTCTTCAGCAAGACACTGAAGTAACTGATCAGAGGAAATCAGTTTGTATGTGTCCAATGAGCAACAAATCTCTCTCTGAAACCAACAAAAACCTCCCTGAGCAGTAACCATTTAACTTTAAGCAACGGGGCCTGGTGAAGATTCATAAATGTTAAATTCTGTGCATAGTGTAAGAATTGCCTAATACCAGTGAACTTGGAGAAGTGAAAAGTGAGATTGGACAGTGAAAAACTCCTGAACATATGCACATTACACAATTGTGGGCTTAGAATTTGAAGGGGGTTAAGTTATGTTGATAATAATGAGTTTAAGATTGATCTTATTATGTTTAAAGAAAATTAAAAGCAACTTTTATTTAAGTAACCATCATCTTGGTGAATATCTATTGCTGCTGGGTTTTGGATCCTCTGGCCTCATAACAGTATATGTGCTCTTCCTTGATTAAAGATCTTTGAATCAGACCAATTTTTGTTGCAGTGACATAATTTATGAACAAGCCAATATTATTTGGGTATTTGTGCTTCAGATATGTCAGGAAAGGTTCCTAGGTTCTTAGCTCATCAGAAAGAAAGATTATGCATTGAAGAGTGATTCTTAAGTCTTGATATTGCAAAGTATTTTAAGACAACAAATACACAAGTTGTCAGAAGTCGGATTGCCTAATTTTTCACAGAGGATTCCACTGTTCAAAATAGTATTTAAAGTCAATAGAAAAGAAAAAAGAATCTTTGCTAGATTCTCCTGTTTTCTCAGCAGGAGGTGGCTTTAGTATAGAAGCAGCTAATTTACTTGGGGAGCCACAGAACAGTCGGGGCAGAGACTAATATGTATTTGAATAAAGTTATTTCTGGAGATTAAATGCAAATTTGAAGCAAGCCAATGTTCAAAGAGCTAATGTCTTTCACAGCAGGTAATTAGTAATCCTTTTCTGTTTGCCGAACTAAAAAGTATTAATGCAGTTTGACTTGGAACATAACTCGACATTGTCAAGTTTAATGCATACATGTACTGGATAAACTCAGCAGGTCACACAACATCCACAGAAAGCAACATTTTGGCCCTGAGCCCTTCCCCAAGATTGTTGAATACAAGGCAGACCCCTGAGTAAAAAGGTGGAGGGGGGGGTGGAGAGAGAGGAAGGGGGAGGAGAAAGGAAAGGAACAAGTAATAGGTGGATTCTGGTGGAAGGGTAGAGAAGAAAGAAGCTGAGAAGTGATCTAAGAAAGATAGCTCTGTGATAGGAGAAGGAAGGGAAGGGGACAGGGAGCTGGAGGAAGAAAGACAGAAGGATGAAGACGGGAAGGAGGGAATTAATGGAAATTGGAAGTCAATATTGATACCATCAAGTTGGTGACTGCCAAGATAGCATACAGATGCATGGATAATTACAAGACAGCTAAAATTAGCATTTATAAAACTTTTCATCTCAAACAGAAGCCTTCAACAATATACAAGTTAGCAGAGAGGTTAACGCAACGCTGTTACTGGCCCAATGATCGGAACTGAGGTTTGAATCCTGCGCTGTTGTACATTCTCCCCACGTCTGCATGGGTTACCTCTGGGTTCTCCAGTTTCTTTGTACCATCCGAAATGTAGGTGAATTGGGTGTGATTGGATGGCATGGGCTCGTGGGCAGGAAGGGCTTGTCACCATTCTGTATGTCTAAATTTATTAATTAAATCTAGAGTATAGTGAAAAATTTTATTACATAAGCACATATGGCATTTGATTTGCAAACAACAAAATTTGAAATAAAACTTGATTTAAATGGGTGATCAAATTTTTGAATAAATGTAAACTTTGATCTGAAACTTTCTTTGAAAACTGCCAAGAGATATTAAACACCCACCAGATGAAACAGGCAAGGCTTTGCTTTCGCATCTCATCAGAAAGGCAGCATTTCTGATGGTGAATAGGCATTTTTTCCACCGAAGTTAGGTAAGATACAAACCAGAGGACGTGGGTTAAGGTGAAAAGTTTAAATTAAATTTAAAATTTTTAATTTAGACATCCAACATAGTAATAGGCCCTTTCAGCTCACAAGTCCATGCCGCCCAATTACGCCCATTTGACCGCCAGTATGTTTTTGAATGGTGGGAGGAAACTAGAGCCCCCAGAAAAACCCATGCAGACAGCATGGGATTCAAGCCCTGGTCCCAATCCCTGGTGCTGTAACAGCATTCTACTAAACATGCTCAGGAACATTTATGGGGACCTTCTTCACACAAATAGTGGTGGGACTATGGAAAAAAAAACTACCAGCTGAAGTGGTGAATACTAGCTCGATTTTTTATATATTTTTTTAAAACGAGATAATATCACTCTTAGAGAATATATCAGTATCTGCCAGTGATCTATAAATGTGGTGTTTCTCCCCCTCCCATTCCCACCACCCCCATGTCAGTGCTTCCAGTAAGTATCCATGGAGGCTGTGGAGCCACCCACTTATATAATTACTTTTATTAATCCATCTATTGGTAAATATTTTTCAGGGTGGGAGCTGTGCTCCCATATACATCAGATATGGCTGCCATATTTTAGCAAATGTGCTGTGTCAGCTTCTAAGAATATATGTAATTTTTTTCCATGGGAATACAGTTATGCATCTCAGTAATCCACTTATTGATAAGAAGAGGGGAGTCAGACTTTCAGGTCATCGTTATGCATTTATTTTGCTATGGACAAAGAAATAAATAAATACGAATAGAATTTGAAGTTTGATTAATTTGTAGCTTATGTCCATAAGGTTCCCTAACACATACAATGTTGGGTCCGGTGGAAAGGTTACCTTCGTTATTCTGGTTGGTATGTCGGTCAAATCCTGCCAAAATAGAGCTACCTTTGCACAGGACCAGGTTGCATAAATGAATGTTCCCTGCTCCATTCCACACCTGAATCACGTCTCTGGCACCTCTGGTTTTGCCTTGTGAATCTTTTGCGGTGTGAGGTAGAACTGGTGCAAAAAGTTGTATTGAACCAATCTGTATCTAGAATTAATAATTGTTGTCACCCTGTCTCTGCATCAACGTATCTCATCCATTGTGATGCCCAGGTCAGACTCCCATCTCTCTCTTGATCTGTTTAGCCCCTGTTTGGGGCTTTCATCTTGCAGTACATTCTTGATATAAATTTGAGTGTGTTTCCCAGTTGAAGCAACCCTTAAACCTCTTTCGGTAGGCGGGGTCATTGTAGGGCCACCATCTATCCCTCAGAAATTATCTTAATTGGCGGAAATAGTGAAAGGTCCCATAAGACAAATCGTATTTTGCCTTTAACAGCTCAAAGGACATAAGCTGTCTCACTTTGTAGCAGTCCTCAATATGTCGGATCTCCTGCCGATGCCAAATCTCCAGGATTTTATCGCCCATGTCCATGCTAGCTCAATTTTAACATTTAAAAACATGGATGGGAGGAGTATGGAGGGATATGGACTTGGTGCAGGTCAGTGGGACTAGGTCAAGGTACTGGAGAAACTCAGCAGGTCACGTAGCATCCAGAACAAGTAAAAAGCTGTCGACGTTCCAGGCCTGAGCCCTGCTACAGGAGTCTCAGCAGGAGTTACTCCTGACAAAGGGCTCAGGCTCAAAATGGTGATTGCCTTTTTATTTGCTGTGGATCTCCCAAACTTTTCAGTACTTCTGTGCATTGCACTAGACCTCAGCATCTGCAGAATTCCTTGTTCACCTTGCACTTTGGAACGTTCATAAATGAATAATTGTTTTGCTTTAATATTGAAATCACACCTAATGTTTCTGCATGTACATCTACTGAAAAATTCATCTTTACCTTCTTGCAAGGTTGGTCTGATATCAGAGATAGAGCAGCTAAGAACATAATATATTCCGGCATTCACCTGGACCATTAGTCAAATTAAAAAGTGTCGGTTTTGTTCAGCTTTTCAGAAAGGGGGATCAATGACAGTATTTTTTCCCCACCTCCAGTTGCTCTTGAGAAGGTGATGATGGCCTGACTTTAATTTGCTGTAGTTCTGCTGGTGCAATACACCAGTTGTGCAGCTGGAGTTCCAGGGTTAACACTCAGTCAACAATGAACAAGCAACAGTACATCTGTAACTCAGTATGGGTCAGAACTGGGAGGGTGGAATCCTCTGCTACTTGTGCTGTACTTGAGAGTGGAATTTGCAGTCATGGGAGGTGCTGCAAGAGAAGCCTTACATTTCTTAAATGGTTATGGCATCATACTGAGCGTAGTGGACAGCACCACACTATTACTGTAAGGAGCTTGTATATTCCACCCGTGACCCACGTTTTTTTTTCTGGGTACTCCAGTTTCCTGCCACCCTCCAAAACATATAGGATTGGGAGGTTAATGGAGCGTAATTGGATGACATGGGTTTCACAGACCAGAAGAGCATTGCAGCGTGCTGTATAATAAAAGAAATAGCCCCACAGATCTAATATGCCAATGCCATGCAGTATGAATGCTCATAGAATATAGAGCAGAACAGAATAGGAATAGTCCCTTCCACTCATGAAGTCTGCACCAAATATGATGCCCAAATTAAACTAAATCTGTTCTTCCTGCACATGATCCATATCCCCTCCAGCCCATTCATATCTAATAGCCTCTAATATCTAAATGCTCCTATCGTATCTGCTTTCACCACAACCCAGGTAGCCAGGTTCCAAGCACTTACCACGCTCTATGTAAAAATGACCCACATGAAGGATGATGGGACTCCAATCAAGCAGGCTCATGTAACCATATAACCACTCACAGCATAGAACAGGCCAGTTCGGCCCCACTAGTCCATGCCGTAACAAATCCCCACCCTCCTAGTCCCACTGACCACCACCCGGTCCATACCCCTCCAGTCCTCTCCTCTCCGTGTAACTATCCAGTCTATCCTTAAATGTAACCAATGATCCCGCCTCAACCACGTCTGCCGGAAGCTCATTCCACATCCCTACCACCCTTTGCGTAAAGAAATTTCCCCTCATGTTCCCCTTATAATTCTCCCCTTCAACCTTAAACCATGCCCTCTAGTTTGAATCTCCCCCACTCCTAATTGAAAAAGCCTATCCACATTTACTCTGTCTGTCCCTTTTAAAATCTTAAACACCTCTATCAAGTCCCCCCTCAATCTTCTACGCTCCAGAGAAAAAAGCTCTAGTCTGCACAACCTTTCCCTGTAACTCAAACCTTGAAATCCTGTCAACATTATCGTGAATCTTCTCTGCACTCTCTCTATTTTGTTTATATCTTTCCTATAATTTGATGACCAAAACTGTACACAGTACTCCAAATTTGGCCTCACCAATGCCTTGTACAATTTCATCATAACCTCCCTACCCTTGAATTCAATACTCCGATTTATGAAGGCCAACATTCCAAATGCCTTCTTCACCACACCATCTACCTGAGTATCAGCCTTGAGGGTACTATTTACCATAACTCCTAAATCCCTTTGTTGCTCTGCACATCTCAATAGCCTACCATTTAATGCATATGACCTATTTAGATTTGCCTTTCCAAAATGTAACACCTCACACTTATCTGTATTAAATTCCATCAGCCATTTCTCAGCCCACACCTCCAGCCTTCCTAAATCACCTTTTAATCTACGGTAATCTTCCTCACTGTCCACAACACCACCAATTTTTGTATCATCCGCAAACTTGATTACCCAACTCTCCACCCCTACTTCCAGATCGTTAATATATATAACAAACAATAGTGGACCCAGGACCGATCCCTGAGGAACTCCATTATTCTCTGGCCTACAATTGGACAAACAATTTTCTACGACTACTCTCTGACATCTCCCATCCAACCATTGCTGAATCCATTTCACTACCTCCTTATTTATACCTAATGCCCCCACCTTTTTTCCTAACCTCTTGTGGGGAACTTTGTCAAAAGCTTTACTAAAGTCTAAATAGACAACATCCACAGCTTTCCCTTCATCAACCTTTTTTGTAACCCCCTTGAAAAACTCAATCAGGTTTGTCAAGCATGATCTACCCCTGACAAAACCATGCTGATTACCCCCTATCAATCCCTGTACCTCCAAATATTTGTGAATACCATCCCTCAGAACATTTTCCATCAACTTGCCCACCACAGACGTCAGACTCACGGGCCTATAATTTCCAGGTTTACATTTGGACCCTTTCTTAAACAGCGGAACCACATGCACCACCATCCAATCCTTTGGCACTACCCCCGTGACCAGTGACATCCTAAATATCTCTGTTAATGGCCCCACTATCTGTCCACAAGCCTCCCTGAGTGTCCTTGGGAATATTTTGTCCGGTCCCGGAGATTTATCCACCTTTATCTTTTTCAACACAGCCGTCACTACCTCCTCAGTTATCCTTATATGCTTCATGACCTCCCCACTATTTTTCTTTACTTCAACTGGTTCAATATTTTTTTTCCCTAGTGAATACCGAAGCAAAAAAATCATTCAAAATTTCCCCCATTTCCTCTGACTTCTCACTCAGCCTACCCTCGCTATCTACAAGGGGTCCAATTTTATCCCTCACTAATCTTTTACTTTTAATGTACCTATAGAAACCCTTTGGATTTATTCTTACTCTGCCTGCCAAAGCCTCTTCGTGCCTCTTTTTGGCCTTTCTCATTTCTTTCTTAAGATTTTTTTCTCCACTCCTTGTAGTCCTCTTTCAATTTCTCATCATCCTGCTGTTTATACCTCTTGTACACCTCCCTTTTTCTCCTAACCAAATTTCCAATATTCTTTGAAAACCTAGCCTCCCTATGACTTCCAGCCTTTCCTTTGATCCTCACTGGGACATATCTGCTCTGTACCCTCAAAATTTATTTTTTGAATATCCTCCATTTTTCATTTACATCCTTACCTGAAAATATCCGGAAATTTGCTCTTCTCCAATCCAGAACCTCAACTTTAGGCCCCTCTTTGCTCTTCCCTAAAACTAACCAAAAACTAACAGAGTTATGATCACTAGACCCAAGTTGTTCCCCAACATTAATGTCCCATACCTGACGTAGCTCATTCCCTAACAGAAGATCCAGTATTACACCTTCCAGAGTTGGTTCTTCTACTAACTGATCCAGAAAACAATCTTGAACACACTTAACGAACTCCAGCCCATCCAGCCCTCTGTACCAGATGGAGTTGAGTTTCAAGATTCAAAATTCCTTTATTGTCAAGTAATCGTACAGAATGTAATATTACACAAAATTAACTTCTGCCTGCCATAAGGCAAAGAGTTGATACTAAGGTCATCTGGTGCCCCTTGCAGTAAGAGAGAAGTAGAAGCAAAAGAGAGTCTCTTCCATGAATTCCATGAATTCATCTGCTCAGCAGCCGCACAAACTTCTGTTCAATTCATTTGCAACCTGAGCTCCAGATCCAAACCTCTGACACAATCAAGAAGATTTTAGCGCCCGAGGCCCTGCGGGAGCCAATTCCTGCGCACAGCACCCTCTCGAATACCTGCTCCAACACCTGGTTCCCATGAGCGGACCTGTGACCGCAAGTCACCTGCAGCCTGTGTGGATCCCTCAGCCGTTGAGCCCCTTGCTGGTCTGCTGCTGTGGTCACCATCCTGTAGGGTAATCTCCTATACTGTTTCTTCTCAACAGGGGTGGTGGGGTGTGTTCTCTCTGTTTCTGGTGCCCTGTGCTGGTCCACTGCTCCCTGGAGTCTGCTACCCTTCATGGCCACAGCCAGAATAGGTGCCGCCATCTTGGCTGTACAGAGCCACCAGCATTAGGATCTGGAGGTTGAACACTTTGGAGCAGAGCTTCTCCACTCTTTCGAGACTGCACCAATGGCAGCACCACCATTTTAACTGTCATCAATGTTGTTTGTGTTGTATTCATCCAGGCAATTGTTCTGTTGCACAACTGATTTGTGCCTTGCAGCTCAAGGAAAGATTAAAAGGCTTAGCGATGTCAAGGGCTGAGTTGTTCAGGTTACTCAGCCTTTTCTAGACACTGTAATTACCTGCTGATCCAGCAACTCAATGATGGAAAATGCCATTTAACATACAGTGAGCAGTTAGTATCTCTTGTTGGAAATGGCCATAGCTTGGCACTTTTGTGGTGTAAATTGAACAGATTTCATATTTATTGTCAGAGTACATACAACCCTGAGATTTTCTTTCCTGCAGGAGAGGCAGAATCACCCCTTATTGGTAGTGCAAAAAAACCTGTACACCGTGTACATATGTAAACAAATGACAGTGCAATATGGAGAGGAAAAATAACAAATAATAAAGTGCACAAGTAAGAGTCCTTAAATGAGTCTCTGATTGAGTTTGTTGTTGAGGAGTCTGATGGTGGAGGGGTAGCAGCTGTTCCTGAACCTGGTGGTGCAAGTCTTGTGGCACCTATCTCTTTCCTGATGGCATCAGGCATGTCCTGGGTAGAGTGGATCCTTAATGATTGCTACTGCTCTCCAATGGCAAGGTTCCCTGTAGATGTTTCAATCGTGGGGAGGGTTTTATTTGTGATGTCCTGGTCGAGTCCAGGAGGGCTTTTGGAGGGCTTTACACTCGGGGGTATTGGTGCCCCCATATCAGACCATGATGCAGCTGGTCAGCACACTTTCCACCACACCTCTGGAAATTTGCCAGGGTTTCTGATGTCTTATCAAACCTCCACAAACTCCTGAGGAAGTAAGGGTGCTAACATTAATGTGTTGGCTCCAGGAAAGATAGTGACTCCCAAGAACTTAAATTTTCTTATCCTCTCCACTTTTGATCCCCCAATGATCACTGGATCGTGCATATATAGTTTTCCTTATCTGAAGTCAACAATCAGCTCATTGATTTTGGTGACACTGAGTGCAAGGTTGTTGTTGGTGCACCATTCAGCCAAGTTTTCAATCTCCCTCCTGTATGCTGATTCAACATCCATTTTAAACATCAGAGCAAATTGTTGTCGCACTGAGTCACATAGTTGTAGATGTAAAGTGAGTAGAGTGGGGGATCAGAATCCAGCCCTGTGGTGCTCCGGTACTGATGGAGATTGTGGAGGAGATTTTCTTATAGCAAAGTCACATCAGAGAAAAATCCCTACTTTTGTCCAAAGACACCATCATGAGGAAAGTCGGTAGTGATGTCCTACAGCTAGGATGATTGATTACCAACAATCACCATAATCCTCCTTCAGTCCAACTCCAACTTTCCCAGTGAAGTGCTGCCTCAACAGATGATGTGCTGATGTCATACTGCCTTGATGTTAAGGGTTATCCCTCTTAGCTCACCACTGGAATTCAGCCCTTTGGTCAGTTTAGGCCAAGCTACGAGGAGGCCAGGAACCAGGTAGTCATGGCCAAACCCAATTTAATCATAAGTGACCATCGTTGAGTAGGGACCACTTGAATCCTGAATGACAGCACTATCACGTGACTGATGATACAGAGTAGACTGATTGACAGTAGTTGGATACAGGCAATTATTATTATTGTAAAGATACAATGCTGGAGAAGCTCAGCAATTCAAACAGTGTACAATACTGAGTTTCTCTAGCATAATGTTTCACGTCAACCACAGTGGCTTCAAACTTTTTTTTAAAACGATTAACATTATTATTGATTGAGGGAAATGTTTAACATTACAGCATAGCATCTAGAAGTTGAAGGTAACTCAAACTATTCTATCCATGGGAATTATAGTGAATTGTTAATCTTAATGACATCCTTTGGTTCAACTCCACCTGTATTCTCACCACCTGATGTAAACTGAAGATTATTAATGACAACACCATGCCATTATTGTATTTAGCAACCAAATACCAACAGCGAAGTTGCTGGAGTAAAATATTAACGCCTGCAGGTGCAATGATTGAAGTAAAAACACAATGCTGGAGTAACTCAGCAGATCAAAGCTGCTAATTCCAGTCACTAAGAGGTGCTTGATTGACGAATCTGCTTTAATCCAATGAGGATTGAACAAACCTCCACACAAAAGAATCTTTGTAATAAACTGGTGCAAAACTTGCCTGCTGAAAATTGCAGCTTAATTTTGGAAGTGTGTATGGAAGTAGTTTCAGAAATGAAATACTGAAGTAAATTTTAATATGACTTGTTTCTCTTTGCCCTCAGATAGGGCAAAAAAGGTCATGGCTAAAAGAATCCAAACACTATTGGATAACTTCACCTCATTTTTTGTTCATAGAGACCCATTTTAGCACAAATGTTGGTCATCAACTGTTGCGCGTGACAAGTGGCGTTACACATGCTATCAAATCATATTGGAGGATAACTATGGATTTAAAGGCCTTACTAACCAAAATAATATTAGTCAAGTTACCTGCAAATATTGTGAACCAAATACAAGAGCTGAGGAAATGCTTGCAATGTAACTCACAGAGATGGTATCATTGCTGTTCATTAACATCCTGCAATTGAGCATAGCTTCACTGTAGTCTTTATAACAAATGCTTGTTATGAATGAGCTTAAGAATTTTGTTACACAATGTTATTGATGTCCAGGAATACATTAATTCAGCAGATGAATGACTTTTCCACAAAGATAAGATGCAACAGCCACATTGGACGAGGACAATTGGAAGTTTAAGTAGTTGATTATTGGATCATGACTGTTATTCTGCCCATATTTCTCACAGTTCAGATCTTCAACGACATCTGCTTTGTCAAAAACTTGATTGTAAATTCTCAACCTTCTTAATTCCCTTCATCTCTGTGCCCTCTTCCAGCTCTGCAATCCACTGAAGTATCTGTGCCCATTCAATTCTGTATTCAAAGATACATTGCATGCCCACATTACAAAAGGATTGTGTTCTTAGATTTGATAAAAACATTCAATCAATTTTGTCAACACTTGTTTCCTTCACATTTGTGTTTATTTAATTACAAGGTCATGTGATGCATGTGGAAGGGCATCCAAGGCATCACCAACTAGAAGACTACACCATCTGCCTGTGCTGGTGATTCCTCCCTCCCAGACGCACTACATACATTTTGAGGTGAGAAACGACATGGCACCAAAGAAGACCAGGTGCTGTGTCTTGTAGTGGCCAACGTGAAGAGAGCTAGGCAAGGTCAACCCATGGAAAGGTGCTGGACTGGATAACATTCCTGGCAGAGTGCTCTGGGAATGTGCGGCTCAGCTAGCAGATCTTCTCACCAACAACTCCCTGAGAAGTGCCATGGACCCAACCTGGTTCAAAGTTGCCACCATTGTCCCCATGCCAAATAAATCGTCTGTATCCTACCTCAATGACTACCGCCCTGTCACACTCATGTCCATCGTCATGAAGTGCTTTGAGAGGCTCATCATGGGGCATATTAAGCTCCTGCTGCTCATCTCTAAATCCCCTGCAATTTGCATACAGACCCAACCACTCTACGGATGATGCCATCACCAGTGTCCTCCATCTAGTCCTCACCCACCTGGAAAACAAGGACTCGTATGCTTGAATGCTATTTATTGACCAGCTCAGGATTTAACACAGTCATACACAGAACCTAATAAGGAAGATGAGCCTACTGGGTCTAAAAACCTCCCTCTTCAATTGGATTCGTGACTTCCTGTTGGGGAGACCTCAGACAGTCCAGATCAGTAACAGCATCTCCAAGTCCATCACACTGAGAACAGGCCCACTCTAAAACAGAAGAGACGGTTGTCAACTTCAAGAGGGCACAGGGCAAACACACTCCACTGATGGCTCCACCATTGAGGTCATCAAGTTCCTTGGATTACACTTAGCAGAGAACCTCACCTCGCCCCTTAGCCCTAGCTCCATAGCCATGAAAGCCCAGCAGCTCCTCTACTTCCTGCAAAGGCTGAGGAAAGTTCTTCTCCCACCCTCTATCCTCACTACATTCTACAGAGGATATATCAAGAGCATCCTGTGCAACTGTATTACTGCCTGGTTTGGAAGCTGTACCTCCTCAGATAGCAAGACCCTGCAGAGGATAGTGAAAACAGCTGAAAAAAACCATTGGGGGCTCCCTTCCTACCATGAAGAATATTTACAACACTTAATGCAGGTGAAAGACAAACATTGTGAGGGACTCCACACACCCCTCACGCAAACTGTTCTCCCTTCTGCCATTGGGTAGGAGGTATCGCAGCACCCGGGATTTTATGTCCAGATTGGCAACAGCTATTTCCCCGCCAAGCTATCAGGCTCCTGAAAGCCCAGAGCATTTGTGGATAGCATACCATGGACTGTTACTATATAGGTCTTAATAGTTTAATGTATTTAACTTCTATTCAAACTTATTTATGTAAATATGCTCCAGAGAAATGCTATCTCATGATTAACATGTGAGCATGGTATGAACAATAAATAAAGGTGATTTGAATAAATTCTGGAAGAGCCATTTTTTATTCCAGTGGTGGTTTGTGAATTTTGTAAGATTAAGTATCAGTTATCCAAACAGCTGTGTACTGCATATTCATATCATCTATGGCAATTTATCTTCTACTGCTTGGGCCCTGAAGTATAGGATCCCTCTATTGACATCTTTCCACTTTACCATCTTTAACTTCCACTTTATGGAATTTATTTTTTTTAATATAAATGGTTCGAGCACAAATGGGGATCCTTCAGCCCACACTGACCAAAAAATGAACAAATAGGCTTAGTTCCACTTCACAGCTCCTTGCCCTGCAGACTTCAGCTGTTCTAGTGAAAAGAGCATTTTAGTTCCACTATCTTTTCAGGCAATGAGTTCCAGGTTCCCTCTATCATTTAGGTAAATTTTCTTACTTCTTCCCTCCAATCATTTCAGGAGGAGGAGGAGGAGGGAAAGAACATGTTGATGATGAAACCTTTCATAGACTTGATTCCTTCCATTCCATCAACAGATGCACCTGAACCCATCAAGTTCCTCCAGATTTTTTTGCTCCAGATCCCAGTATCTGCAGTCTCGTGTTTCCGATTTATTAGAATGGTAAACAAGAGAAATTGTTCTCTTTCATGTTTATATGTTATTTAGCCCAACTCTTTTTCCCCTGTTTGGGCACACGGGTGAATGTAGCTCCCTCTCCTGCTGAACATGCAGAAATGCAAGATGCTGGATGATAAACAAAGCTGCTAAGGAACATGACAATTAGTGAACAGCCAGCCGGGTACTTACCCAGGGAGATGGTATTCCTTTGATTAATCTCTTCCATACCAAAGAGGAAAATGAGCTCCCGCCTGATTGTACCCAGACTTAATCCAGGCCATCAAGCATCATTAGCACGAAAGTTCAGCCATTCAAAATGTCAACCCTAACCTGGTCAATTAATGAACTAATTTCTATTAGCAGAAAAAGGGAAGCATGACATAGGAAACACAAGCAAGCCATCCTGCAGGGTACAGCGCTACCATTTATTTAATTCCAGATGAAATGTCACTTAGCCCACTTTACCACCACTGAATCACGATCTGCTTTATTGAGTGCTGTGAGGCTAAAGGTGACTATTTTCCCTAAACTGTTTGCAGTCAGTGACAGACAATTGGGATTTAAAACCATTGCTTTCCATCAAGAATCAGGAAAGTTTCAGTTATTATTTAAGAAATAAGATTTGACAACCAAAATCCAATATATTATAAAATAACAATATCAATGTATTTCTTTTATTGGAAATTTCATATAATCTCATACAGAACTCTAGGTGACTGCCCTATGATACATTGATACTGTTGTCGATGTTATAGTGATCAGCTATGGGTCCCCAACTAATTAATATTTATTGCAATAACTTACAAGGTGATGTCAAAATTATCCATTCTTTTCCCTCCTTTCTATTCTCACCCCCTCACTTTCACTTCACTATTTTCCGCAGCTGTTGCACATGACCTCTCTACTTAATGCCCCCACTCTCCATCAATCAGACACCACTACAGCAATCCATTGCAACCCTGGCCTCACCCTATAAGACACATTTCGTTTGTCCAAAATGTTAAAAAAAAGAAAATGTAGATAACTCAGCAAAGAGTTAGAGTTTAACACCCCAGAAACATCCCCATCTTGTCTATGCTGACCAAATTGTCTATCAAATCCAGTCCCATTTGCCTATATTTGGCCAATATCCCTCTAAGCTTTTCCCAGGTCTAATAAAGATTCTTCATCCTGAAACATTAGGTGCTCTCTTTTCACAGACACTGACTACCTTGCTGAGTGTTTCCAGAATGTACATTTTATTTTAATTTTCATGCAGTTAGCAAGCTTACTGATGATACATATCTGGAAGGGGATAGAGAACTGCGAGGAGGGAGAATGTGAGCGGGAAGATTGAAGATGGAGAAATGTGTGGTAAGAGTAGAGAAACAATTTACTTTTATAATTATGAGAAATTCACAAATACAATAAAATCCTAGTATTCAGCACCTCTGGGGATTGATAGATGCCAGATAAGTAAATTTTCCAGTTGCTTAAGATTGCATGTTGCATGGATGGGCCAACTAATGGTGGGGCACACTAATTTTAAACCTGTATTTTTTACCTATTTATTGTCCTCAGTTTTTTTTTGCCAATTGCTTGAGGCTGCTGGTTGCTTGAATTCCAGGTAATAGGGGTTTTACTATATTAATGTACAGTGGTATTATGGGATCATGATTTGCAGAAGATAAATATATAGACATCACAAACAATTATAAAGGCAGTTAAGTGTACAAAAGGTAACTGGGCCTAAAAGTGCTGGGGAAATTCCCTTTATTCATCTGTGTGTGGTTTTGGACTTGGTATAATAAGAATGATATATTTGCCTTGATTTTGGAGATGAAGGTTGTTTTCAGGATGATTGGCTGGTGGTTACTGGAGCTTAGATGAATCCAGCATACAGAATGGATGCAGAGAAGCAAGTTCCATTGGTAAAGAGTTCAGATCTTTGAGACATTAGAGTCCTTTAGGATTAAGGACTGAGATGCAGACAAAACTTTGGCAGAAGATTTAAATTTCTAACTCCGATGACTGTCGAAGTCCCGTTGCTGCATTGATTCAAGGCTGAAACTGACAAGTGTTTTAAATACCAAAGGATATGAGATCAGATGGGAAAGCAAACTGGAGGTGCCAGATAAGTTATGATCTTTAATTTTTTTATTTAAATTAGAGACACTGCACTGTAACAGGCCTTTCTGGACCACAAGTCTGTGCAAAATACATCCATGTAACCAATTAACTCTCCAACAGGCAGCACTGTTGGCAAAGAGGTTAATACAAAGCCAGTAATTGGGACCAGGGTTCAAATCCCTTGCTGACTGTAAGGAGTTGGTACATTCTCCTTGTGTCTGTGTGGGTTTTTCCTGGGGGTGGGGGGGGGGCGTCTGGTTTCTTCCCACCATTCAAAATGTACTGGGGGTGTAGGTTAATTTGGTGTAAATTGGGCTGCATGAACTCGTCGGCCAAAATGGCCTGTTTCCATGTTGTATGTCTAAATTTAAAATTTAACCCTATACACTTTTGGAACCTGGGACAAAATTGGAACACAAAAGGAAATCCATGCAGTCACGGAGAGAATGTACAAACTCGTATAGATAGTGGCGGATTCGAACCCATGCTAATGGTGCTGCAGAAGCGTTATGCTAACCACCGAATGTGCTGTTAAAGAGCAGATTAGACTTAAGGGGCTGCAGGTTACAGGTTCTAGATTTTAGGCACCTTATTATCACGTCATAGAACTTATTATATACGGCAAAATATGGAAGGCACTTATGAAAAAGAGATTGGACAAGAACAGAGAATTGCAATGCATTGGTTATTGCCCTTGAGACCTGAACTTGAATTCATTTCAAAATATACTGATACGTTCTTCCTCAATGAGGATGATCAGAAATGGTTAAAAGAAATTCTTAAATGTCTTATGAGGAAAGGTTAAGCGAGCTAGGGATTTTCTCTTTGGAGAGATGGAAGATGAGAGATGACTTAGAGGTGCACAGATTATGAGGGTAACAGATAGGGTGGGGAATCAGCACTTGTTTCCCCAAGATGGCAAAGGCCAATCCCAAAGTTCATATGTTTACATTGAAGGGAGGAAAGTTTAGGGGAGATAGTAGCTTGTTTTTTATGGGTTTTTTTTTTAAAAAAGTGGTGGGTGCTGAGGTGATAGTTGAGTCTGGTACAATAAAGACATTTAAAGATTCTTTAATAGGCACATGGATGTGAGAAAGGTAGTTATGTGTGTGGCGTTGGGAAGTAGATTTGTATGGGTCAGCACAACATTGTGGGCCAAAGGTCCTGAACTGTGCTGTATTGTTCTATATTCCATGTCATAAAGACATGTCTAGCATACTCAGTTCAAACACCCACCTGAGTGAGAAGTTTCGGATTTTAGTCCATATGCAATATTTTAATTTAAAATTAATTTAAATTGATCTACAACCCCCCATCTCATACGTTTTGGAGAGTGGGAGGAAACCAGAGCCCCTGGCAAAAATAAAAAATCCACGCAGACACAGGGAGAACATATAAACTCCTTACAGACAGCACAGGATTTGAACCGCAGTCCCAATCATGGCATTGTAACAAGCGTTGCGCTAACTGCTACACTAACTGTGCCAACCCAGATAGCAAGTGCAGAAGAGACAAAATTAAACTGAAGCTCCATTTATCATCTCAGGAGGTCACCAACAATCAATGGGGCTTTTGCAAAGAAGAGTAGGAAGTTCTCCATGATCTATTGCACAGTATTTTTTTCTGACTCATGCTGGGTGACCCAGATCATCATGTAATTGTTGCATTGCACTTCCTTGGGTATTGCCATGATATAGCTGCCTGCCTGCTCCTGCATTATGACACTGACTATACTTCCAAGTAATTCATTGTCTATAAATGGCTTTGAGCCATTGTCAGTTGGTGGAAAACATCTAATCAAATTATCCTACTGTGACTGGGTCAAAACTGATGATATGCCCATCAGTGAAAGAAGGCTATTAAAGAGTACCAAAATCTAGATCAACTGGGGAAGTGGACCAAGGAATGGCAGATGGAATTTAATGTCAGATGCTGCAATTTGGCAAGTCAAACTAGAAGAGTAAATGGTAGGGCCCTGGAGCAGGTTGCAGAATTGAAAGACCTTGTGGTATAGGCACTAAGTTATTTGAAAGTGATGTCTCAGGTAGACAGGGTGGTGAAGAAAGGGTTCAACATGCTCTTCTTCATCTTCTAAGGCAGTGAATCTGAATGCAGGGTGTCATGTTGCAACTGTACAAAATGCTGGTGAGGGCATACTTGGAGAATGTGAACAGTTCTGCTCACCTGCTAAAGGAAGGATGTCATTGAGCTGGTAAAGCTGCAGAAGATTCACAAGGATGTTCCTGGGAATAATCAGCCTGTGTTATGAGGAGAGGCTGAGACTTTATTTCCCCCTCTCCCCCCACCCCCCCACCCCAGAGTGTAGAAGGCTGAGAGGGACCTTTAAGAGATAAACAAAATTATCAGGAAATAGATAAGCTCCATAGTCAGTTCCCCAGAGTAGGAGAGTTTAAAACTAGAGGCTATAGTTTTAAATCTGAGGGGGGGGGGGGGGGGGGTTTGAAATCATTTAAAAGACCTGAAGCGCAATTTTTTTCACTCAGAGGATGGTGGATGCATGGTACAAGCTGCCAAAGGAAGTGGTAGAGGAAAGTACAATTATAACATTTAAAATACATTTAGATAGGTGCATGGGAAGGTTGAGAGGGACAAGGGCCAAACCCAGTTGAAGGAGATTAGATCAGGTAAATAACTTGGTTGGCATGGACAGGTTAGGCCAAAGGGCACGTTCAATGATGCAAGGAAGATCATAGAACATAGAGAAGATCCAAGATGGTGGCGAGGGGCTTGTAGGGTAACCCAAGAGCTCCCAAGGAAAAGAGAATAAAGGATCCCCCAAAATAAAAAGACCCCAAAGCAAGAGAACCAGGATTACAAATAGAAGAGTGAGAAGGGAAAGAAAAAAGGGAAAAAGGATGAAGAGAC
This sequence comes from Narcine bancroftii, assembly GCF_036971445.1. Classification (NCBI taxonomy): domain Eukaryota; kingdom Metazoa; phylum Chordata; class Chondrichthyes; order Torpediniformes; family Narcinidae; genus Narcine; species Narcine bancroftii. The sequence goes on along the minus strand of NC_091474.1, from coordinate 204,388,801 downwards.
AGGATGAACGGAGACTCACCGCATGATGGAGGTGGAGAGGCCGACCCAGGGCCTATCATGACATCAGAAGTGGTGGCAGTAACAATAGAGCCCTGAAGCTTCCCGAATGAATGGGACTCACCCAGGAGAGAGAAACAGGATGGCCCCAATAAGGTTTGATCACAAAGGGGCCAGGGTAAGGACACGACCAAAGTGGTGAGAGCACTGACAGGCGCGGAAGAGGCAGAGGCCAGAGTTCACAGAAGCTCAGCCAAAGAGGAGTTGACAGCAAAGTGGGCATCGACGGGAATACTGTCAGGCACTGACAGTTCTGGGAACCAAGGTCGGGGGAAATGAACTGAGAAGCGGATGGTGACAGGAGCGCTGTTGGGCAAGAGAGAGTCAGGGTCCGGAGATTGGGGTCCTGAGGTAGAGGGAGCCAAGTCAAGGTGGAGTCAGTGGCAGAGAGAAAGATCCTGTGAGCTAGAAGAAAAAGTAAAATTGAAGACAAGGACTTACCTGGCAAAGCTGCTCCAACTGATGGGGTTGGAGAGTGTTCAAGGTGACAGGCCTGGAAAAGTTCAGGAGTAGCAGAACCACAAGGGGGGGCGGGCCGGGGGGTGGGAGGGGGCGGGCCGGGGGGGTGGGAGGGGGCGGGCCGGGGGGTGGGAGGGGGCGGGCCGGGGGGTGGGAGGGGGCGGGCCGGGGGGTGGGAGGGGGCGGGCCGGGGGGTGGGAGGGGGCGGGCCGGGGGGTGGGAGGGGGCGGGCCGGGGGGTGGGAGGGGGCGGGCCGGGGGGTGGGAGGGGGCGGGCCGGGGGGTGGGAAGGGGCGGGCCGGGGGTGGGAGGGGGCAGGCCGGGGGGTGTGAGGGGGCGGGCCGGGGGGTGTGAGGGGGCGGGCCGGGTGGTGGGAGGGGGCGGGCCGGGGGGTGGGAGGGGGCGGGCCGGGGGGTGGGAGGGGGCGGGCCGGGGGGTGGGAGGGGGCGGGCCGGGGGTGGGAGGGGGCGGGCCGGGGGGTGGGAGGGGGCGGGCCGGGGGGTGGGAGGGGGCGGGCCGGGGGGTGGGAGGGGGCGGGCCGGGGGTGGGAGGGGGCGGGTCGGGGGGTGGGAGGGGGCGGGCCGGGGGGTGGGAGGGGGCGGGCCGGGGGGTGGGAGGGGGCGGGCCGGGGGGTGGGAGGGGGCGGGCCGGGGGGTGGGAGGGGGCGGGCCGGTGGGTGGGAGGGGGCGGGCCGGGGGGTGGGAGGGGGCGGGCCGGGGGGTGGGAGGGGGCGGGCCGGGGGGTGGGAGGGGGCGGGCCGGGGGGGTGGGAGGGGGCGGGCCGGGGGGTGGGAGGGGGCGGGCCGGGGGGTGGGAGGGGGCGGGCCGGGGGGTGGGAGGGGGCGGGCCGGGGGGTGGGAGGGGGCGGGCCGGGGGTGGGAGGGGGCGGGCCGGGGGTGGGAGGGGGCGGGTCGGGGGGTGGGAGGGGGCGGCCCGGGGGGTGGGAGGGGGCGGGCCGGGGGGTGGGAGGGGGCGGGCCGGGGGGTGGGAGGGGGCGGGCCGGGGGGTGGGAGGGGGCGGGCCGGGGGGTGGGAGGGGGCGGGCCGGGGGGTGGGAGGGGGCGGGCCGGGGGGTGGGAGGGGGCGGGCCGGGGGTGGGAGGGGGCGGGCCGGGGGTGGGAGGGGGCGGGCCAGGGGGTGGGAGGGGGCGGGCCAGGGGGTGGAGGGGTCAGAGGAAGAGGAAGAACGAGGAAGTAAAAGAAGAATGTTACAAGGAGCTGAAAGAAAGATAAAGGGACAGAGATCCTGATGCCCTTTGCCAGTGAGATATTGGAGGCCAATGGCCAAAAAAAAACTTTGTCCCCTGCCCTACCACCAGTGTCTTCAATCAAAGAAAGGCTGGGAAAACCTGGCAGAAAAGGTATCTGAAACAGAAGATGAATTGAGAGAGTGGAAGAAAGATTGGATAAAAGAGAGAGCTAAATGGATGTGTGGGAAAGGGATGGGGTAAAGATGTGGGAGAAGATTGATACCTTGGAAAACATCAGCACTAGAAATACAGTTAAAATTGTGGGGGTGAAGGAGAAGAGGTACATGGTGGAGTTCCTCACTCCCCTCTCCCTGGGACCAAACCAACAGCCGCACTCTATCCTGGTAAGGCTCCCTCCTAACCAGGATAAACGAGGATCTTACAAGTGACAGTAATGGGTGCCAAGGCTAGGAGGGGTCTGGAGGAATATGAGGGAGAGAAGGTTTTATTCTACCCAGACGCAAGCACAGCACTATTGAACGTAGGAGGAAATTTGACCCAGTTAAAAGGAGCCTTAAACAAAAAGGAATCAAGGTTACCCTCATTCACCCAGCAACACTGAAGATAGTAAGGGCAGGAGGGGAAAAGAATGTTTTTTAAGGATCCAAGAGACGCAATTAGCTTTGTAAGAACCCTGCCACCGCTTAGGGATGGAATGTAAATAACATGGAAAGAAGGAATCAGTGGAAAGATGGAGTGTAAATATTGTATTTGTGAGGAATACAAGGGGGAATGTGTGCTTGTTTTTTTCATAATGTTAATGTTTAAAGATGAATGTATATTAGAAGTAAGAATGAATGCGGGGAGCTCAAGGAAAGGGAGGGAGATACATGTGGTAGATGGGGGCATTAGGCACATCTTAAAATGGCTGGGGAATTGGCACCAATAGCTTAGTTATTGGTGCCTGACGTTAGATAAATTGGGAGAGAGAATATATTCATTTTGCTATCAAGGTATTTTAATTGATGGTACTTTCAGTTGTACGGGGGTGAGAATAAATACAGACTGTTACATGAATGTTAAAAAAGATTATCATGTTTATTTGACAATCTACAAAAATTAAAATAAAATATTCAATGAAAAGATCAATCGTGGGCTATGTAAACCTACCACACGACAATCTAACCCTCCCCACCTCTCAGCCCCTAACCTTCCATTTTTCTTACATGCATGTGTCTAAGAGTCTTTTGAAGGTCCCTATTGTACCAGCCTCCCTCCACCAACCCCCCCCCCCCCCCACCGCTCAAGCAATGTATTCCAGGCATCCTCACTCTGTGAGAAATCCTTATGAATTATCTTGTATTTATCATACTTACAAATGTTTAATCCAGGCATTAAGATTATGCAATTGAATGTTACAATTTTCCTCAAAAAGAACTCAAATATTCAGACTGGAATTTCTCTCCCAGCATTCCCTCCCTTCCACAAATTTGAATGAACAGAAGGCAGGGCACGTCCACAGGCCTCTCACTACAGAAGAGATGGGATGCTATAGATTGAATGATACCAGCTGGGCCCAGTCACAGTGTGCGAGTTGGACACAGTTACAGGAACAGATTGCCTCTATCGAGTGTCAGTTTGACAACAGCACCACTCCAGAGTTGGCTGTTCTTGTAGATTTATGTCTCACAACTGTTGTAACTCAAATGTCCATGAAGAGTTAAAACTCCCAACGAATCCAATATTTCAAAATTTGGTCAAGATTTCATTAATGACCACGCAGCAGAAAACTGACGGAATATATGAATGTGTCATAATATGGGTATCAGGATAAGAGCCTGCAGAGCATCTCAATGCCTGCCTGTAACCGCAGCTGACCCAGTTACATTATTCTTGGCAAAAGCATTACATTTGTACAGGAGGCTATCACGTCACCTCTCATTCAACTTTCCAACTGCACCCTTGGTAAGCGAAGCATTTAATTAATTCAAGACGAACATTTTATTTGCTAAACAGCACATTTTAAAAACTCACAGCTGACAATCAGATTTCAACCAAAACATCAATAAAGCTGAAATCTGATATTCATTCATCATAGCTGGACACAATTTTCCATTCCATTATAGCCCAGTTTTTTTGGTGAGTGTTCAGGAAAGTATCATGCACAACATGTCAAGCACATTAATCAACAATGCTCTGCAGCCACCAAGGTATCAGCATATCAAACAATTTTATTTATTCCTCCTTTGGCAGAGGAGACCATTAAATAAAAGCAGAGATAACACTCAAATGGCAGTATTGCTTCTTGCTGCAATATGGGTCAACCTCCGACATTCCGGAGATGCTTGTCCAGCACATCCTTCAAAGTCAAAGGCTAGGGGGACACCCGATGAAAGTTTTATAAAATTATGAGAAGCGAATGAGGGCAGGGGAGGTTGGAAGAAGAGGGCATGAGTTAAGGGTAAGGGGGCAAAACTTTAGGAGAAATGTTAGAGGTGGCTTTTCCACTCAGAGAGTGGTGGCAGAATGGAATGATCTTCCAGAGGAGATAGTTGCAGCAGGGTCCTTTCTGTCATTCAAGAGAAGGTTGGAAACTGTAAATTGTAATAGGTAGAATTTTTCATCCCCCCGGGGTTGGAAATCCAACATGAGAGGGTATAGATTGAAGGAGAGAGGGGAAAGTTTAAAGGGAATGAGCAAAGTCTTTTTTTTTTACATAAAGGTGTGAGGTGCCTGAAGCAGGGCTGCTCAGGAAGATGGTGGAAAATTATAGGATTGTGGCATTTAAGAGGCATTTAGACAGGCACATGAATGTGCAAGGAATAGAGGGACATGTACAACAGATATGATCAGTTTAATTTGACATCATAGGCCAAAACTCTTTAAATTCAAATGTTGCTGGCTGCTTTCATGGATTTTAACAGTGTAATAAATTTTAATTTCTTATTGAATTTTTAATAATTTTTGAATCTTCAGAAGCATTGAAAAAGGACAGTTTGAGAGCACAAGGCTGAGCAAGGTCTTTGCCTCATGTAAAAGGGCAAAGAAAGGTGGTAGCCAATGGTAGGAGAGTCTAGGACAAGAGACCACAACTTCAGGATTGAAGGGCATCTGCTTAGAACAGATAAATGGAGGAATTTTAGCCAGAGGGTGGAAAATCTGTGGAATTTGTGGCCACAGCCAATTCAATGGGCATATTTAAGGCAGAGACTGATTGGTTCTTGATTAACCAGGGCATCAAAGATTATGGGGAGAAGGCCAAGCAGAGGAGCTGAATGGGAAAATGGATCAGCTCATGATAAAATGTCAGGGAAGAAATAATGGGCTGAATACTCTATCTGCTCCTATGTCTTATGGAAAAGGCTATCTCAACCATTTTGTGGGCAATGGTGGATGGCAAGCCACTTGGCATTCATTGCTACATGGACAGGTCACATAACTGACCCTGAGGAATGTTGATGTCAGGATAAAAGCTATATTATTCCATCCCAACAAAAATCAGCCTTTCCATTTCCTCAAAGCTTGCAATGTAAAGATGATCATACATCTGTTTCGGCAGGAAATATCATCAAGCTTATTGTCATCTGATTGTACAAGTAGAACACAAGGAAACAACATTCTCTGGTTCTCAGAGTACAACCAGGCATGACGCACATTCAGACAAATAATACATATGCAGGACAAGTATCATATATTTTAGGATATAAGTTTACCAGTGTACGTTGACCCCTCCCCCTCCCTTTTCAGCCTCATTTTGAGGATTTTATGATATATATGGCGTACGTCGACTCTCATTTTCTGGCATCTGGGTGGTTTGACGTCTATATTACAACCTCTCGATTGGCTTGTGCAAAGACCATGTGAGTGAGGAATGGAATACATGGATGTCTAGAGCAGAAAAGTCATTTACAAAAGGTGGGGCATTGTGTGCTGAGTCACGATGTGCTGCGTAACTTCATGCTCAAGGCATGGAACAAAGTTTAAGGAGAGACTGTGATAAAATCATTTAAAAAGTGCAGTATCTCTTGTGCAATTAATGGCATGGAAAATGATTTATTGTGGGGCACTGACAACGAAGCTGACACTGCCTCATCAGATTCAGACTGAGACCCATATGATGACTTTGAACAGAAAGAGTATGGATGTGCTTGCCACCATTTTACTTCAGAAGATGTGATTTTGAAGGAATCTAAATGTATTGTTTTCAGATAATGACAGTGATTTTGAAGGGTGCTAATTGTGTTGTTTTCAATTAAAAAAAACTCAATGAAAATCTGTCACAGTCAGGGTTTTATTTGGTTTTTAAAGGGATAACTTATACACCGATCAGCACGGATTGGATTTTGAGCAGAATTTAAGGTCTCAAAAGTATATCCGGCATACAAGTAGATCCCCATTTTTTTGAGAGATTACTTTTGGGTTTCACAACTCAACTCGTATGCCAAAATATATGGTATTTTATCTATTCAAAGATATAAATATTACTTTGTACAAATGACCATCTTGGGTGGTTAGTGTAAGAAGTTCCTTTGGCCGTTCAGCATCTTCACTGCCCCTGGAATCTTTTCCCTGACAAGAGCAGCTGAAAGATGCTGTGCAGGGTGGATGGGGTCCTCAATGATATTGCACGCCCTCTTCAAACAACAATCCCGGAGGATTATGTCAATGGGGGTGGTGGGTGCAGGGAGTCTCTAGCAATCCTCTCTGCCACTCTTATTGTCCTATGGAATGACCGCTGATCCATTTCTCTGCAGAAACCGTACCACTCTGTGATGCAGTCAGCCAAGATGCTCTTGATAGAGCTCTTATTGAAGATTGGCATAATGGTGGCTAGTAGACTTGCCCACTTCAGTCTTCTCAGGAAGTGCAGTTGCTGTTGTGCCTTGACAAGTGAGGAGATGTTGAGCATCCATGAGAGGTTACTGTTTAAGCGATTGTGCCTTGACAAGTGAGGAGATGTTGAGCATCCATGAGAGGTTACTGTTTAAGCGAACTCCAAGGAACTTGGTGCTCTCTACTCTACTACAGAGTCGATGTGCAGTGGAGGGTGATCATTCCTGGTCCTCTTGATCTCGACAGTCATCTCCTCCATCTTCTACACATCAAGGCTCAGATACTTATTCTCACACCATTTTGAGATTTTCCACCCCTTCTCTGTAGTGGAATTCAATCATTGTTTCTGATGAGGCCAAATACTGTTGTGTCATCTGCAAACATGATAACACTGAAGGAACTGAAATCTAGTGATGCAATCATGTGAACAGGAGCAGGCTGAGCACACAGCCCTGAGGTGAGAGTGAAATACGAGTTGGAATCAGTCACATAATTCATATCAGCTGTCTTCAAATATTGACAGTCATTCCACCTGAGCAAAATATTACATCATCCATGCCCATTCAATTTATTATTTGATTAAACCATTATTTCAAAAGCAACTGATAATGGGATATTTGTTGTGAGAAATGAAAAAGTATGTGACCATCTTTTGGCATATCTCAAATCTCTCAAACTAATATCAATTTAGAGGATGAAATAATGATTTAATGGTCTATTTTGATCTACATCCCAATTTTCTACATGAAAAAATAATATTTTGTGAGAGCAATGTGAAATCAATATGAAAGTTTGTAATGTGAAATCAACATAAAATACAAAGCATAAATTCATGTATTAAATTATCCAACTTCAATAATTTGGAACACAATGACTTCCCCTGTGATTCCAACCCCGCTGCCATTAGTTCCTCACTGAGTCAGAGACCCAGTTCCTTTCTGGGGTCAAAGTCAGTCTGGACCCTCCTCTTAATGTGTTAGGTGCCCCAAATATTCTTGGGGGAGCAGGAACTGCTGAAAGTGGATGTAAAATACAGGACAGTTCGACCTCAGCACAAATCCAGCAAAGTAACAAAAGACTCTTTATATTGCTAAGGAGGCCTTTAGAACCACAGCAGTTGGTTGATTGTCAATTCTGAAGACATTTTCCTGCCTGAGTCAGATGGCTTGAAATCATTACTTGAGCAGTACAAATGCAATATGGTTGCAGCTACAAAGAGAAATGGACACGCAGGAGTACAAACATTCAAATGCAGCAAGGTGATCTGAGGAAGTCATTGAAACAGCTCATGGGATCCTGTGTTTTATAAACAAAGACAAGGGGTACAAATTCAAGGTAGCGTGACCAAACCCCTGTAAAAGACGAAGGAGAATAACTTGGGGTACACCTCATTTCCTCTCTAGTTCTAGATGCAATGTTGGATTTAGCATCTCTTTTGCTCTCTAGATGATGCTCTACCCATTTGTGTTTATTGTCTTATCTCCAACTATTTTTCCTATCACAAATTGTGTATATTATTCCAATTGCAGATTTAAAGTGGATTCCTGAAGTTTTGAGAGAGCAAAATTCTGAAGCCAAACCTTTTACAAATCAGAAATTATGTTCTATATTATTTTTTTTACATTATCAAGATAGAGAAAAGGATTTAAGTCTTGCTGTGAAAGGGGCAAGGCAATGGCAAGGCCCACTTCAATGGAATAGAATTTTATTTTATCTTGACCCAAGTGAAGATCTACTGAAGAGAAGGAAAGAATTCAACTCTGCTAAGCAAGTTATTTTCGATAAACATTATAAATTTGTCCTGTTACCCTGTGACTTAAGATTTTTGTACGTGGAGATCAAAATAGATTCTTTCCCAATTTTCCTCAAGCAAAAGAATTTTCCTGGGATCTTCCTAGAGGGGCAGCTCTAAGATATTGCATCTCTGATGGGATGAACTTTTTTTAAAAATTTCATTATTATTAAAAAGGCAAAGTTTGTAAGATGAAAGAAATTAAAATAAGAATTATTCATTTTTCTCTTCTTTCTTCTTTTCAGATTTCTAGAAAATTATATTAGTTATGGATATTTAAACAATTAAAGTTTTTTTTTCTTTGTATTAAATGTGCCAGGAGAGTGGGGGAAAGTGTGAGGTGCTGATGACTGCAGGATTATGTGTTTTTGTGACTTCAATCACAACCTGTAAAAGGGAGATAGTGTTGTAAATTTAAACACTTACAGGGAGGGCGGTCTTTCACATAATAGTTAAAAGTGTGGAAATATATCATTTATGAATGTTTATTGGTCTTTATTTAGGAGACATAGGGAAAGGGTTCAGATTATACTTTAGGAAGCTAATAAAGGGAATGAAATTTGTAAATTTTAACGTTAATTGGTTAAATGGGCATGTAAGAAGAAAGAGAATGCTAACATATTAAGAAAATTGGAGCATTTTGACTGAAAAAAGAACATTTGAAATTAAAATGGAATTGGGTTGGGCATGCCGTATCTTCTTTGTTTAATTCAAAAGCAATAGGTGTGGCAATTTTGATGAAAAAGAATCTTCTAGTTAAAATTCAAAATGTTGTGATGGACCCAGTAGGGAGATGTGTAATGGTGCATTGTCAAATCTACTGAGTTGTGGGCTTTTAAAATTTGTATGCTCCAAACATAGATAAGAAATTGATTCAAGAAACATTACTTAATCTGGCTGAAGTGCATGATAATATGTTAATAGGAGGAGATTTTAATTTTTATTTAGATCCATTGTTAGATCTACTTGAGTAGCAATGGGAACAAAAGCAGCAAAAGTTACATTGGTCTCAATGAGATATTCAAATTTATTAGGTGTACAAAGGATTCATCCTAGAGAGAACATTTATTATTTTTATTCAAGAAGGTATGACTCTTATTCTAGAATTTATTTATTTTTTAAATCTCAGCACAAATGCAATCTAGGATTTTTGAAGCCAATTAGGTGAGACTTTTTAAAATCAGATCACTCCCCTTTATTAATAATTATGTAAATGCCTAATAAGGAGAAAATGATTTATAGATGATGAATGAATTCTTTATTATTGAAAAAGAGGAGATTTTCATGAGTTTGTTAGAATGCAAATTCAGACATGTTATGATATAAATTTGAACACATTAATTATTATATGGGATGCTTTGAAAGTGTATTTAAAAGGACAAATTATAGGCTTTACTTCTAAAATTTAAAAGGAGTATATGGGAGAGATTGATCAATTAGAAAGAGAAATAACAGTTTTAGAAAAGGATCTTCAAAAACAAGGTTCTGAAGATAAGCATAGGAAATTAATTAATAAAAACTTCAATACATTACAAGAACAAAAAAGATATTATGAATTACATGAGAGATCACACGAAGTACTTGCTTGCCAATTAAAAGCAGAACAGGTTTCAAGAACAATTAATGCAATTAAAAAGGTACTAATGTTGTTAATTTATTTCTTGATGTTTATTAATAATCATTAAAGAATTTTTATTCAAAATAAAATAGCTCTGAATCTTTAAAATATGAAAATAAAAGAGATACTTATCACAGATAATTTTGCCAAATTAAGTTTGGAACTGACTACTCCTTTTACTCAGACAGAGGTGAGGAAAGCTACGAGTTCATTAGAGTAATAAGCCTCAGGAGAGGATGGATTTCCTTCTGAATTTTTTAAAGAATTTAAAGATTAATTAATTCATATTTTAATGGAAGTATTAGATCAAGCTTCAGAAACACACTCTCCCAGAATCATTTTCAATGGTAATAATTAGTGATTCCTAAAAATAAAAGATCTTTAAAGCCTTCATCTTATTAAATCCATTTCATTATTAAATTGTTGCAAAATTCTTGACAAATAGAAGGACTAAACTGTTGCCTAAATTAATAAATATGGATCAGACATGTTTTGTAAAAAAGAGTATTCATCTGAAAATGTAGTTAGATTCCTTAATATAATTCAATTATCAGAAAAAAAGAGAATCGAGTGTTGCAGTAGCTCTAGATACAGTAAAAGCATTTGATAGACTAGAGTGGGATTTTTTTTTCTTAAGGTACTGGGGGAAAACTGGTTTGGATTGGCTTTTATGAACTGGATTAGGGCATTGTATAATAATTCTAAAGCTAAAGTAGTGACTAATGGACAAATGTCTGCACCATTTCAGATGGCAAGGTTAAGTAGACAAAATGTCCTTTATCTCCAGCTTTATTTATTTTAGCTATAGAATCACTTGCTGAAGCAATCCAGAGTGATTTAAAAATTAAGGTATGTAGGGTAGATCAAGATCATAAATTCATTTATTTGCAAATGTTTTAATATACTTGACTGAGCCCAAGACATCTTTATGAGAATTATATGTTAAATTGGAAGAGTACAGAATAGTTTCGGGTTATAAAACTATTGGGATAAAATTAACAGAAAGTGATAATACTCAATGTCAAAGAGATACTCATTTTAAATGATCAAAAGAGGGTATTGAAAATGAATTATTTACCATTAGTTAAAAAGATTGAGGAGGATTTTTTTTTTAATGGATTAATTTACCAATGACTTTAGTGGGAAGATTTAATTGGATTAAAATTAATATATTCCCAAGATTACAATCTTTTTCAAACATTACTTATTTTAATACCTTAAAAATTCTTTCAAAAACTGAATAAATATGTTAGGAAATTCCTCTGGAAAGATAAAATGTCAAGAGTTTCTATAGAGAAGTTAACATGGAAATATGAATTGGGAGGCCTACAGCTAATTTCAATTATTATTGAGTGGCACAAATTAGATTTCTTACTTTCTTTGTAAGAGAAAAGCAGGTGTGGGTTAAAATAGAATTGAATAAAATGGGTGAGAGAAAAGCAGAAGAATTTATATATAAATGGGATTCGAAACTGATGTTTGGTGATAAAAAAAATACCATTGCTGAATCATTTGATTAATATTTGAAATAAAATAAATGAGGAAATTGGTGCAAGAGGATGTACATCATCCAAAATGCCTTCATTCAAAAGGTAATCAACTTTTGGATATTTGGTTTTGTAACGGGATTATAAATGTTGAAGATTGTTATGAAATGGAAAAATTAAAGTAATTTAAGCAATTGCAAAATAAATATGGAATAACACAAAACATCCTTTTTTGTTATTTTCAATTAAGAGCATATTTGAGGGATATGTTAGGACCAACCATGTTGTTGCTAGTTGTACTTGTGTCAGAGAATCTAGATATGTTTTTGGGAGATAAATTGGGAAAGGTTTGTTAGTGTAGGTTACATACAAACACTTTAAAACAGATCTTATGTGAAATACTGAAACTCTGCTAATGCTGAACATATCAGCTCCATGGCCTTTGTTCAAAAGATTTCACTAATGGATTTTTGTTTATAAAAGGCAACAGATGAAAGATCATATTGGAGCCACAAATTGCTGTTTTAAGAGGGTCATGTGGTTTTGAGAGAGAGAGAGAGAGAGCGAGAGAGAGAGAGAGAGAGAGAATTACTTCTACAGTCTTACAGCCAGCAGAAGCAGTTGGGACTGGAACAGGACAAGCTGGCAAGCTTATGGAAAGCCCCATTTTGAAGACTGCCTGGTCAAAGCCCTTGTGGATCATGCAAGAGGAGAGAACTGGTTGTCTAAACAAAAAGGAACTCTGTGATGACCTGAAAGAAAGGGGTTATCATCTGGAGAACCCTGAAGGGGCAAGTTTTGACAGCAAGACACAGAAGTGGCTGATGGAAGTATATCAGTTGTGGATGTCCTGCAACACAAAACTGACAAGAACCTTCCTGAGTGGTAACCATTTACCTTTCAAGCAGCAAAGCCTGGTGAACTTTATAAATTTTAAATTCTGTGCACAGTATAAGAATTGCCTGCAGCCAGTGAACTTGGAGAAATGAGAAGTGAGATTGGACTGTGAATCAAGGAACTTTTCTGAATTTGCACACACATGCCTTTAGAATTAGAAGGGTGTTAAGTTAGGTTAGTTCAGTTAAAGTGTGATTCAGTTTTCATGTTTAAAAATAATTAAAAGCAATTTTTATTTAAGTAACCACTTTCTTGGTATATATCTATTGCTGCTGGGTTTTGGGGTCCTTTGGGCTCATAACACACTGAAGTAGGACGTTTCATTAGGTGGGGAAATGTAAAGAAATTTACATGTATGATATATTCTTTATTACAAGTAGGAACTCCTAAGCATGGAGTTCATAAATCCAGATAGAGGTGGGAATTACATGTGAACATTTTAATTTACGAACAAAGATAGCCAGATCTATATAGGGATTGTACGACTAATACTATTAATGCAAGGTATAGATTAGTGCCATATATAAAATATATATACACACACATATACACATTAATTAGACCAATATTTTAGGTGTGGTGAAGATGGAGGAAATTTTTTTCATTCAACTTGGTCTTTTTTAAAATCTTATTTTGGTGGATTTAGTGAATTTTTTGGAACTAGTTACAGGTGTTGTATTTACACAAAATGCAGATTTACTTTTTAATGGGAAATATTGAAGGAACAATAGCCAAATTAAAATTAACAAATTCCAATTGATATATTGATAAAGTTGCATTAGTGGGGCAAATAAATTTATTGCAGTTACTTGGAAAGCAGATATATGTTTGAGAATGGCAAGATTAAATTCAGAAATTCAATTTGTATTCCCTTGGAAAAAAAATTACATATAGTGTGAGGAATAAATATTCTATGTTTTTGCAAATTTGGTGCCCGTATACCCAAATATTAGGTTTAAATTTGTAAAATTGTCCTTCTTATGCATCTGGACCTGCAAGAATCTCCTTTGAATTTTAAGGATTTTTAAAAAAATATTCCTATGTACAATCCTGAAAATTCTCTCATTTTATATAACTATATTGTACTTTTAATATTGGTTATTTTGAGGGAGGGGTTCTGGTGGGGTACTGTAATTTTCAATTTGTTTTCTTTTTGGGAAAATGTATTGCTATTTTAAATCTTGATTACTACGTATGGAAAAAATTAAAAATATTTTAAAAAGACAAAATCGCATCGATTCTTGGACTGACTGGGTTGCTCTTCCTGGCTGGTATAAAGTCAATGTGTTTACTTCCAAGCAGTAGCAATTCCTCGATACTGTGAAACAGAGGGACACGATGAGAGGGAGGTTATGGTGAACGGCAGAAATGGGAAGAGGAGATGAGCAATTATAGGGAGGAAGGGCCAGGCAGAGGGACTGAGTGAGTGATGGGAAAATGAGGTCAACAGAGAATCAGTGATGAATAAAGATAGAATAAGACTTGTCATGGTGTACATTGGCTGAAGCGGTTTTGCTGGAAGACAAAACATTTCTTAAAACATCTGTCTCCAACTCATCTTCCTACAGTAGCTGAAAATCCTTCATTCCAGTTAAAAGAATGAACAGCTGTCATGTGACACGAGCTTCCATCATTCACAGCCTATCTTCCCAGATGGGAGAGAAAAATCTCAGTTCCCAGATGGGAGAGAAAAATCTCAGTTCCCAGATGGGAGAGAAAAATCTCAGTTCCCAGATGGGAGAGAAAAATCTCAGTTCCCAGATGGGAGAGAAAAATCTCAGTTCCCAGATGGGAGAGAAAAATCTCAGTTCCCAGATGGGAGAGAAAAATCTCAGTTCCCAGATGGGAGAGAAAAATCTCAGTTCCCAGATGGGAGAGAAAAATCTCAGTTCCCAGATGGGAGAGAAAAATCTCAGTTCCCAGATGGGAGAGAAAAATCTCAGTTCCCAGATGGGAGAGAAAAATCTCAGTTCCCAGATGGGAGAGAAAAATCTCAGTTCCCAGATGGGAGAGAAAAATCTCAGTTCCCAGATGGGAGAGAAAAATCTCAGTTCCCAGATGGGAGAGAAAAATCTCAGTTCCCAGATGGGAGAGAAAAATCTCAGTTCCCAGATGGGAGAGAAAAATCTCAGTTCCCAGATGGGAGAGAAAAATCTCAGTTCCCAGATGGGAGAGAAAAATCTCAGTTCCCATCTTTCTACTCATCACATGCATCTAATATCCAGCATATTTCTTCAACTCTGGTGTTGAACTGGAACTCAGATTATGACTTTAAACTCAAATAATTTCACAAGGAGAATCTCCTTCAGAACATCAGTAATCCTGCTGCATTTATACTACCTGAAGATATAAATGTTATGTCTTTGAAATAACTGTATTTCCACAAACCAGTGAGGGCAAGTTCTTTAAGAACCATATATACACATTCTTTATACTAAAGTCCTTCAGGGAAGAGAGCAGAGTACCTCCACAATGAGGTTAATATGTTTGTGATGCCCTTTGATTCAGCCCTCTGGCTCCAGAAATCAGTAGTAATTAAGAGTCATTAAAAGGTTACAGAAGATGAGCTCAAATACACAATAATAAGCATGTCTGACCCTGAACTACAGCTCAAAATACATTGCAAGAAATGATAAGAGCATGGATCAATATGTTGGATTTAGGGACTGTGTGTGTGTTTGGGGATTATGTATTTAATAAAAGAAAATATGTACATCAGAACAATTCTTTGATGGTCTCCAGAGCAGGTGGTGAAGGATTGCTAGATTAGGAAGTATTTATTTGTACAGAACATAGCCAACATCTGGAAAGCATTTCCAGTAAATGTGGTCAGAACACTGAATTAGTTTAAGATGTGGCCAGATGGATTGCTGGGAAGCGAGTGGAATTGTGTTCTCTAGCCTGGAGGGATATCATTCTTCAGCAGTAGATTTGGGATAGGCAGATAATTCATGGATACAGATGGGCCAGCAATGATTTTAAGAATCAAAAGACCAAATGGTCCACAGTCATTTCCTTTTTTATATTCTTTAACAATTTGAGAACAAATAGGTTAGGAGATCTTTTTCTTCTGGACTTGCATAATTGGTAAGATATTTTTGACATTTTCTTAAGAAGCTAGTAAAAAGCAAATGATTAATCATTTCATTCCTTAACAATAGAAACCTCCCTTTCAGTTTTAAAAATTCTCCACTGAGGACGAGAAGCGAAATAGGATTTAAATGATTGCCAGTATGAATTTCTAATATCACGAGATACCTTCCTTCTGTGGTTATTAAAATGTGCTGACACTCATGGATCATTCCATAACTAGTTCAAAAATCATTAATGCAGCTATTTTCAGCTATGCTGGGACCAAAACTTCGTCATTAAGTTGATTCTTAACTATTTCTCATTGACCTTTTCTACATAAATGACAAAGGTTCATTGAGTTTATTAGCACCTTCTGACGTAGGTAGGACATGCCATTATCTCATAATTTAGCTGCCTTGCAAGCCAGAAAGATGGATGTTTTGTTTCCCCCCCAGACTGCTGCAGAAATTCTTGGCCAACTGCTCCATGTAACATTTAAAAGGAGGAGCTGACCTTCTGAGGTATTTGATCCAACCTAAAAGGTCTCTTATTCAAAAGGATGCAAGGAAAGCAAGAAAATTATATACCTGTATACAAGAAACTCAAGAAAGATTTGCATGGAGGCAGCCAGATGTGCAATAGCCCTGCCAGTGAAGCTTTTTTTTAAATTTTTTTTATTTTTCACACCATAAATCACATTAGCCATGATACACACTTTTTCTTTTTCACACATATACAGTGACTTTTTCTCCCCCCCCTCCCTCCTCCCAAGCCACCCCCCCACCCCGCCCCCCCTCTCATCCATTTTAGGTATACAATCTAGGTTGCATTAAACCCGTCAGACAATGTTGTCATTCAACAAAAATACACCAGAAATTCTACTGAGTCCATTCTTTTCTTTCCTTCTCCTTCCATCAACTTAGGTAATGTTTGTCCCCGGTAGGTTTTCGCTATTGAATTTAATGTAAGGCTCCCATACTTGTTCGATTATTTCAATATTATTTCTTAAACTATATGTTATTTTTTCTAATGGAATACATTTATTCATTTCTATATACCATTGTTGTATTTTCAAATTATCTTCCAATTTCCAGGTTGACATAATACATTTTTTTGCTACGGCTAGGGCTATCTTAACAAATCTTTTTTGTGCTTCCTCCAAATCAATTCCAAATTCTTTGTCTTTTATGTTACTTAGGAGAAAGATCTCTGGATTCTTTGGTATATTGTTTTCTGTTATTTTATTTAATATCTGATTGAGATCCTTTTTTAAAAAAAAAAGGAACTGTGATGTAGTACAGGATTTTCAGCATCAAATTTGCACAAAACAATCTGATAAGAAAGTTAATCTGAGTTAACATGTCAATGAAGTGAAAGACTCAAGCCTGGATACTGGGGATAGAAATCCTAGTTTCTCTTTCAAATCCAACCGCACTTTAGAATCTACATGTACCAGGACTAGAGAGAAAAGACAGGCTTTGGTTCAATAATTCATCTGAAAAATAGCCTCACTGACATTATTGAACTTCCTCACTTTTGAAACATCAGTTTAGATTCATGTGCTCAGTATTCAGGAGTGGAAATTGAACCTACAACCTTCTGATTCAGAGTATTGAGATAAAACTGATATTGAAATGTAGTAATACTGTGAAAGTCAGAGGATTTTTTTTCCTGGACCTAACACACGAATGGCATCATGAAGAAAGCAGATCAGCATCTCTATTTCCTTAGGAGTTTGGGTAAGTTTGGTATGACACCAGAAACCCTGGCAAATTTCTGCACATGTGTAGTGGAAAGTGTGCTGACTGGCTACATCATGGTCTGGTGTGAGAAAACCAACATCTGGACATAAAAGCCTTACAAACTGTAGTGGGCACAGCCCAGGCAAAACCCTCCCCATTATCAGAGAATGCTACAGTCAGAGAGCCTCAGTAATCATCAAGGATCCAAACCACACAATGCTCTTTTCTCACTGCTTCCATCAGTAAACACGTATAGGTACCACAAGACTCACTCCAGCAGGTTCAGAAACAGCTGCTACCCATCCACCATCAGACTCCTCAACAACAAACTCAATCAGGAACTCATTTAAGGGCTCTTTCTTGTGAACTTTATTGTTTTTTATTCTCTGTATTACACAGTTTGTTTACATTTGCTATCTGTTTACAATTCTTTATCTGTTTAAATGTACACACTACAGTTGTTTTTTGCACGACCAATAAGTGGCAATTCTGCCTCACCCACAATAAGTGGCAATTCTGCCTCACCCACAGGAAAAAGAATCTCAGGGTTGTATGTGATATCATGTATGTATTCCAAGAATAAATCAGACATCAGGGTTGAGTTGAAAACCCTGCTTAAATTTCATGCAAAAACAAACAGACCAACACAAGGACTGAAATAAGACAGGAAAGAGAGCCGGTGCAAATTAATTGATACATCATTATATAACATACATTAGTAATTTCAAGATAATATGTCACTTTGAAGAGAACACTTGATCATTGACCTGTGCCAAGGAAATTTTACATTTGTTAAATATTCTCACAGAAATGTGTAACTGTCCGAGTTAGCATGGGAATATTGATTTGGGCAACACCACAGCCTAGCTGTTCTTCATTTTAACTTTCGTTTGAAAATAAAAAGGGAAAAGGTAATTATGGTATTTAGTTCATCTTTTATTTAAGAAACTAATTTATTCAACATCAATTTGACTACTTGTGCCACCAACATCATTGGTCACAGGCCTCAAAACTTAGATAAGTAAACCAAGGCCGCATCTATCATCTCAGATGATCAATTTAATTTATTTTATTTCATTAGACAAAGCATGGTAACAGGCCATTGCTGCCCAATTATTCTCAATTGACCTACAACCCGTGGTATGTTTTGAATGTTGGGAGGAATCCTAACATTCAAGCAGACTTGAGGAACAAACGCCTACTGACAGCGCAGGATTAAAACCCAGGTCCCAATCGCTGGAAATGTAACAGCGTTGTGCTAACCGCTATGCTAGCTGTGCTGCCACAACTGGAAAAGATTCATGGCACAGCTACAAAGGACAAGCGATATCCAGATTGATGATAATGATAAGGTGGTTTGCTGGTCTTTGACACGATGTCTGCGCCCAGAAGTTTTCCTGCTTTGCCTCATAGGAAGTTCCACTTCCACGAACCATGGCTCTCCCATTCAGCCAACAGTCTTCTTCTTTGTTGGTGATGGATAAATTAATAATAAATTTAATACTGGTCATGTAATTGACTGCAATTTTTAACCACACAGAGAAAAGCAACAATAACTACCAACCTGTGCAAATCAATCATTTCCAAATATGGTTTACTTAATACACATGGGAGCACAGTGGAATGTGCAACTTCTCTTCGGAAAGAAGATCATTATAATTTATTTGTGAGTTGAGCAATGAACTGACCCTCATCAATTGCCAGGACAATGACAGGCTCATTGATGGAAATTACCAAGACATTGGAAATTTACAGCATTTGGAGCAAAATTCTTTCAGAATCTATGGTCCAGAAGATTAAGTCACAGTTGGTAAATTGGATTCAAAATGGACTTGATCTCTGAAGACAGGATGTGAAAGGATGTTTC
Source organism: Narcine bancroftii (assembly GCF_036971445.1). NCBI lineage: Eukaryota > Metazoa > Chordata > Chondrichthyes > Torpediniformes > Narcinidae > Narcine > Narcine bancroftii. The sequence goes on along the minus strand of NC_091474.1, from coordinate 204,369,791 downwards.
CTCTGACTGGAAATCTGCAACAAATGGTGTTCCATAAAGATCAGCGCCAGGACTTCTGTTGTTTGTAATTAACATAAATATTAATAAATCTATTTATTTATTAATATACATATTTATGCACAATTAGTTGAAAATGAAGGTGATCAGATTAGTAAGTTTGTAGAGGACAAAAAAATGATATAGCAAGGAAGCTTGTCAAAGGCTTCAGGAGAATATAGGTCAGTTGGAAATTTAATTGGAGAAATGGCAGATTAATCTGGACAAGTGTGAACCAATTCATTTTTGGGAGTTCAAATGCAAGAAGTACACAGCAAATGGCAGAACCCTAAGGAACATTTAAGTACAGAAGTATCTTGGGGTGCAAATCCATATCTCATACTAGTGGATAGGATGCAGAAAGTGGGTGTGTCACATGTGCCTCTGTATCATTAGACACCATTTTGCTTTGGTCACTATGATCCATTAGATTTGTCTTCCTTGGACCAAAGGAGGTGGAAGGGTGACCTGATAGATCTATAAAATTCTAAGCAGCATAAGCAAGGTCTTCTTCCCACAATGTGGCTATCAAAATTAAGATGGGATGGATTTAAGGAGAGGGAAAAGGGTTTTAAAGGGGATTTTTTTTTAAATAGTAAATGGTTGGCAATTTCTGCCAGAAGTGATAGTGAAATCAGATACAATCATAACATTTAACACACATTTAGATAGGTATTTGAACAGGCAATGCACGCAATGTCATGAATCTGGGCTAATAGGATTAGTGTCGATGGACAAAGAGCTTGGCATGGAAGTTGATGGACCTGTGCTGTGCAACTCCACAACTGAAATAAAATTGTGATTTTGTGTATAGGGGTAGTTAATCGGGTTAATGAAGGACATGAACTCATTGGGCTGAAGAGATCAAATGGCTGGGATACAGAGAAGAAGTGTTCTTCTCACTTGACCTCTAATTAAATTCCCTCTACCTCAGATCAATCTTTGAACAAAAAGATTAACGGTAAGGTTTCAGTGGCAAGCAGCCAAATACAGCAGAGGGCATCGCATCAAGAAGGCACAAGAAAAATGCACTCATTTAATTCAAAATCAGCTTGCACATTCTTTGAGATAAAACTGGACATTTATAAAAGACCAGAGGACAAATTTCCAAAGAGGGTAGTGCATATGTGGAACGATCTGCCAGAGGAAGTGGGTAAAATTATGACATTAAGAAATTTGGACAGAAACAAAGAGGATCAGCCCAGACAAGTTAAGCCTAGGGATTTTTTTTCCATTCTGTATAGCTCTAGGACTCCAAGAACTGAATGGGTTCAAGGTTTCAGGAAAAAACATTCTTCTAATAATGATAATGAGTTTACTGTCATACACCCTGTACAATGTACACATGCACTGAAATTCTTACTTGTGGCAGCCAAACAGGTACTCAAAGAAAAACTATCATGACAAACTAATCGAATTAAATAAATACATACAATATACAAGTGAAAAGTATTCACAGTAAATCCTGGTGCAAAAACAATGTGAATGGCAACAGCACAGATAATACTTTTGTGGTGTACCAAGGAGAGATTCAAGAGTCTGGTAGCATTTGGAAAGAAATTGTTCTTGAACAATCATTCTTGGTTTTCTGGCTTCTGTACTTTCTTCCCGAAGGTAGCCATGAGAAGAAGCTGAGACCAGGGTGAGAGGAGTCTATATGAAGTTGGTTGTCTTTTTTTTAATTTTTTATTTTTCACACTATAAATCATATTGACCAAGATACATACAGACATTTTTCTTCTTAAATATATAGTGTCGTTTTCTCCCCCTTTTCCCCCCTCCCTTCCCTCCCCTCACCCCTTCCCCATTTATTTGAAGTTCAATCTATAAGATACATTAAACCCGTTAAACAATGTTGTCACTTAATAAAAATAAACAAGAAATTTTACTGAGTCAGTTCTTTTCGTTGTCTTCTCCTTCTGTCATTTTAGGTGGTGGAAGTCCATGGTAGGATTTCTCTATTGTGTTTCATGTATGGCTCCCATATTTGTTTGAATATTGTGATGTTATTTCTTTAATTACATGTTATTTTTTCTAATGGAATACATTTATTCATTTCTATGTACCATTGTTGTATTCTCAAGTTGTCTTCTGATTTCCAGGTTGACATAATACATTTTTTTGCTACAGCTAGGGCTATCATAACAAATCTTTTTTGTGCTCCATCCAAATCAAGTCCAAATTCTTTGTTTCTTATATTACTTAGGAGGAAGATCTCTGGGTTTTTTTGGTATATTGCTTTTTGTGATTTTATTTAATATCTGGCTTAGATCTTGCCAAAATTTTTCCACTTTCTCACATGTCCAAATTGCATGAATTGTTGTTCTTGATGCAGTGCCTCACATGGATGTCTGCAATGGATGGGAATCAGATAGACCCGGCTACATTTGCTACTTTGTGTTCATGTTGACTGACAAATGGGGGAAAAAAGGACTCACATTAATGGGAAGGACCCTTTCTTATTATGGTAGATGCTGAGCTCTAGAAGAAGCTAAGTACTTACACACTCACTGTTATGAGCCTAGAGGACCCCAAAACCCAGCAGCAAAAGATATTCACCAAGACAAATGGTTACTTCAACAAAATTTGCTTTTAATCATCTTTAAACATGAAAACAGGATCAAACTTTAACTTATTAATTAACCTAACTTAATCCACTTCTAATTCTAAGTGCATCTGTATGTAATGCATGTGTAAGTTTAGAAAAGTTCTTTAATTCACAGTCCAATCTCACTTCTCTTTCTTCCAAGTTCACTGGTTGCAGGCAATTCTTATATTGTGCACAGAATTTAACATTTATGAAGTTCACCAGGCTTTGCTGCTTGAAAGGTAAATGGTTATCGCTCAAGATGGTTTTCAGAGATAAATTTGTTGTTCCTGGACACAAACTGATCCCTTTTAATCAGCCACATCAATGTCTTGCTGAAGAAACTTGCCCTATCTCGATTTTCCAGATGATAACCTCTTTCCTTCAGGTCACCACAGAGTTCCTTTTTGTTTCCCTTGTTTCAAGCAAAACATTATACAGCCAGTCCTCTCCTCTTGTATGGACCACAAGGGCTATAACAGCCTCTTATAACCAGGCTGAACAAACTCACAACCCATCTGAAAAATGTTTTTTTTTCCACAAGCTTGCCAACTTGTCCTGTTTCAGTCCCAGCTGCTGCTGTCTGTGGAACCCCACACACACACACACACACACACACACACACACACACACACACACACACACACACACACACACACACACACACACACACACACACACACACACACACACACACACACACACACACACACACACACACACACACACACACACACACACACACACACACACACACACACACACACACACACACACACACACACACACACACACACACACACACACACACACACACACACACACACACACACACACACACACACACACACACACACACACACTTCACCCCCCCTCCTCTGTTTGCAAAAACCACATGACCCTCTGAAAACAGCAAGTTGAATTTCCCCAGACAGACTGCGGCTCCGGACCTAATCCTCAGAGTTCTTTGATCTGTTGCTTTTCAAAACAACAATCCATATGCGAAGTCTCTTGGGCACTCCACAAAGCTTTTGCAAAGGCCTTCAGAGCCAGACAGTCTAGCTTGAAATGTTTGTATGCACCTACACAAAAAACCTGCCACACTTTATTTCCCAAAGTCATATCTATATACAATATAAAACACACATATTTTGTCACATCACCCAGTCATTCCAATTAAATCCCAGAAAAATAGTGTCAGTAACCCAGGTTTGAATCCAATGCTAACTGTAAGGAGGTGTACATTCTCCCTGTGTCTCCATAGGTTTCCTCCAAATGCTCGTTTCCTCCTACCCTTCAAAACATGTGGGGGTTGTTGGGTATTTGGGTGGCACATGAGCATGGGCCAGAAGGGCCTGTTACAAAACAGTATGTCTAAATTTAAAATTTAATTTCTAATTCAAAACCTCTTCTCTATCTTTAGTCAAAGGAGGATATTTTTCCGGGTTTTCTCAGTCCATAGTAAACTAGAGAACCTCAAGAACTTCAGTTGCTGAAACCTTGTGAGAATAAAAAGAAACTGAAGGGGCTCAACAGTCAATAGATAGAAACAGTGAGTCAAACTTTCAGATCAGGTCCCTTTATTGAGAGCCTCAGGACAGGGTCCCATCTCAAAACACTGATCATCCATTTCTCTTCACTGATACTGCCTGCCTCCTATCCTTACTTTGCGTTCCTGGTTCCCATACTGCCTTTAAATTTGCTGGAATCCCAGTACCCACATTCCCTTAAATTCATCTGACTCAGTTTCCCACCACTCCCAGAAACATAACAGGATCACTGGAAAATTCATTATGCCACTTACTGTATGGTGAATTATCAGAGTGGTGGAGTAGTTCATTGGCATAGCACCCAATAATCCAAGAAACCTGCCTGCCCGGAATCAACAACGGCCAGAGTGTGCCAGGTTAATGTTTTACTGAATTTACAACCATGATCTGGTCACGTTGTTTTAGATCATCTCTATAGACAACTCAGACTTCAATCTCCTAACCACTAAATGCCTAAAGGCAGCAAACATCATGAAGGACCCCTATCACAACCTCTTCCCACTGGGACCTATGGGCAGAAGATAGAAAAGCCCGAAGACGGCTATTTTTTAATTATTATCTTATTTTAATTTAATTAAGTATGCAATTGTAGCTTGTTTTTTGTTGCTTTTTTTTAAAAAAGCAAAATACCTGTTCAGCTGCAGCATGCAAGAAGTTTGTTTCAGATATACATAATTTAATGTACATGACAATAAACTCTTCATTATATCAATAATATTCAACATTTTTAATTAACTTCTTCCACTAATGGTTTTCTATTGATTTTGGTAGAAGGACTATGATGTGCAGTTGCAAACATTTCCTTCCACACAGAGTTTCAGCAACTTGCCGAGGTATGTGGTCAGCTCCTCATAATTTATTTCTAAAGACTTATTCCTGACCAATTTAGCAAATCAAATGAAATCTTATTTAAGGCTCGAGTTTTTTTTAAAAAGCAGACTATTTTTCTAAATGGTATCACAATTTACTTACATTTAATAGACATCCAGTTATCCTTTTCATTCTTTCCAACATGGGATCTCCAAACTTTTTCTCCCTGATTCTTAGCCATGACAGAAAGAAGCAGAGTTTTGCAACTCACAGGTTATCAATCACTAATCAAAGAGAATCCAATTACCCTTTATATCCATCAATAGAATCTCATTTCAAATGAGCTACAGACAAGTATTGATTGCAGTTAAATTAGGAAACATCTGTTCAACAATTAATTCTCCTGACAGCAATCAGATGGGCTTAATTACTTAACCTGAGATCTGTGGTTTTGTTTTAATCAATGATAAAATGAACCACTCTGTTCTATGTAAATGTCTCTTCACTGATTCATTCCACTTTATTCTGTCACTTCCATTTATCTAAACATGAACCAGAATGTTTTTCAAATAACTTCGCTTGTAAGTGGTCTACAATGACTGCTTTCAACGTCTGCCGGAACATCATTACAAAACATTGATTTGCTTTGTTTGCATTTTTCCACACTCATCATCTCTTCCACAGGATATTCAATCAGTCCACACCAGGAGACCATTGTCCTTCCAGAGCACACAGTGATTACATTTAACCTCCAATTTTTCTTTGTTTCCCATGATTACCTGTTTTCAGTGTGCTTTTGACCTATTATATACAAATGCTTCAGAATTAATTCAGATCACCCTGATTTAATACCTTCTGGAACTATGGGCAAGAATGACAGTATTCAAGTATCTTCCCAAATTCTTGCTTTTAGTCCATTTACCCAATTTATTCTTGTGTGGTCTAAAGCTTCAACAGACAGCAGGTTAACCCAAGGAGATTTCATTTTAATAGCAAGAAAAAATGGAGGGTACCGATTAATTAATAAATAAACTAAGATCCCATTGCTTCAAGTCAACCGTTTCTGAGAAAAGGAGTCAGAATTTGTGATGGGCTCACTCACAGAGAATAGTGAGACATAGTACATCATGCTTTCAGTAACAAAAAGATGAACCATAAGACACTTTAAATGATTTGACATGGGTCCAGCAAATTAGATCTTTTCGCTTCACCTAACTGGACAGAATTAGAAAACAAGCACTTTATTTTCTAGTAATCTCCAAGGAACAAATAAACCAAAATTAACCAAAATGCCCTCATCTGCAGCAAATACGCAATACATCACCCCAACCTCTACCCCACACTGCCATGTGTTCTTTTGACTTCCAATGTGTCCCACTGCAATATTATAACATGTACAGAATTCTCTTCAAACCTGATTAAATGATTCTTCACAATATATGTTCAAGTCAAGTGTATTTTCTAAAGGCACAATTATCACTCAGTACCTATTCTGGTTATACAATAAACTGGTGCAATCTGCCTTCCTGCAGACCCAAGGTGGCCCAGTTTTTTTAAATATCTGACTTCTGACTCACTTAAAGTCCCCTCCCCAAAGGTTGTTGAGTGTTCGAAAGAAATTGTACTTATCCCTCCCAATACAGTCTAAACCATTCCCTTTGATGTCCAATAATGTGGCATAATGCACAGCCGATGTGGTAAAATTTGATTATCCCACACAGCTATTTGTATATTGACCAAAGTTCAAATTTATTGTCAGAATTCATTCGTGACGTCACATCCAACCCTGAGATTCTTTTTCCTGCAGGCCAGGCAGAATTTCATCTTATCACTAGTGTAAACTGAAATCAAGAAAAAGAAACATATACAAAAGAGTGAAATGTAAATTAATAAAGAAATGTAAACAAACTGACTGTGCAATTCAGAAATAAATAAATAATGTGCAAAAGTAGCACCCTAAAATAAGATTCTGATTGAGTCTGTTGTTTAGGAGTCTGATGGTGGAGGGGTAGCAATTATTCCTGAACCTGCTGGTATGAGTCTTGTTGCACCTGTACCTTTTTCCTGATGGCAGGAGCGAGAACAGAGCATGGTGCAGATCCTTGATGATTGCTGCTACTCTCTGATGACTAAGTAGGTTTTCTTGATGTTGAGGAGAGTTTGGCCTGTGATGTATTGGGCAGTATTCACTACCTTTAGCAGGGTTTTTCATCAGAGGTATTGGTGCCCCCAGACCAGGCTGTGATGCTGCCAGTCAGCATACTTTCCAATACACACCTGTAGAAGTTTGCCAAGGTTTCCAAACTCCTGAGAATGTAGAGGTGCTGAAGTGCTTCCTTCGTGATGGCATTAGTATGTTAGGACCAGGAAAGGTCCTCCGAGATAGTGACTCCTAGGAATTTAAATTTGTTCACCAACTCCACCTCTGATCCTTCAATAATCACTGGATTGCACAGCTATGGTTTTCCTTTCCTAAAGTCAACATTCAGCTCCATGGGTTTAGTGACAATGAGTGTGAGGTTGTTGTTAGTGCACCATTCAACCAAGTTTTTAATCTCCCTCCTGTATGCTGACTCATTGCCTTTTTTATACAACCTACTTATGGTGGAGCACTGTATTACATAAGATATGACTGTGTTTATAGCAATTAAAGCCTATTAATCTCAACTTCTGGTATGTCAGGTCTAATTGATAGCGCTACCCTACTACTATCAGCAAATTTATAGATGGTGTTATTGTACTGAGCAACAGAGTCATCGGTGAAAAGAGAGTAGAGGAGGGCACTGAGACCACAGTGCTGACGGAGATTGTGGAGGAGATGTTCTTGCCAATCTGCACTGATTGTGATCCGGAGGTAGAAAATCCAGGATCTAATTACACAGTGGAGTATTGAGTCGCAGGTCTTGGAGTTTTCTGATCAGTTTTGAGGGGACGATGGTGTTGAATGCTAAATTGTAATCAATAAAGAGCATCTTTGATGTTCAGGTGTTCCAAGGTTTTGTGTAGACTAGATCCAATGAGATGGCATCTGCCTTACACCTGTTTCTGCAAAGGCAAATTAGGATGGATTCATGTCACCATTCAAACAGGAGCTGAATTGATTCAACACCAGCCTCTCAAAACACTTGATCACTGTGGATGTGAGTGCCACTGGTCAGTAGTCATTTGGGAAGGTTGCCATGATCTTCTTGGACACCAGTACAATTGAGACCACTTCTCTATGTTGCAGAGAATCATGAGATACCCTCTCCACACAGGCTTTAGTCAACCTCTGATTATCACCTCAATTTTAAGTTGCTCCAAGTCTCAGTCATTGCACAAAGTTAAATGGAATACACATTAAGCAAGAAAGTCTATAGATGCTGGGGACTAGCACAAAAGTTCTGGAGAAACTCAGTAGGTCTTGCAGCATCCACAGGATGTAAAAGGAATACAATGTTTCTGGCCTGGTATACCTAACAAAGAGCCCAGGCCCAAAGGAAAGATTTGATGGAGGTTTACAAAATTATGAAGGGTATAGACAGAGTAAATGGAGTAGGCTCTTTCCACTTAGATTAGGAGAGATAAATACAAGAGGACATGGCTTTAGGGTGAAAGGGAAAAATTTAGGGGGAACATTAGGGGGAATGTCTTCACTCAGATAGTGGTGGGAGTGTGGAACAAGCTGCCATCTGATGTGGTGAATGCGACCTCACTCTTAAGTGTTAAGAATAAATTGGATAGATGGGAGAGGTCTGGAGGGTTATGGAATGGGTGCAGGCTTGTGGGACTAGTGGAATGATGTTTTGGCACAGACTACAAGGCCTGAATGGCCTGTTTTCCATGCTGTAGTGTACTATGGTTCTATAGATGTTGTGTGGCCTGCTGGGTTTCTTCAGCTCATTTGTGTATTGCATTTAAGTAGAAAACTTACTCTAAAGCTGTGAATGTCTTGATGTGAAAATGGAAGAGAGTACATATTATTGTGTTTATGAAACAGACAAAGTTTTACAGCACAGAAACAGGTCCACAGGCCCAGCTTGTCTGTCTGAAAGTGTATCCTCCTACTATAGTCCTACTTGCCTTCATTAGGCCCTCCTATCCCCTCCCCTCCCCTCCATATCACATAATTTTCCAAGTGTTGTTAAAGGAAGCAAATATACCTGCCTGTACCTATTTTCTCTTCTGGCTCATTCACCCAGAACCCTCTGAGTGAAGAACTTTCACACTTAGCCTTGAGCAAAGAAGCTTTCATGGCCCTCTTGATTAAAATATTGCAAATGTTTCATCATTTTAACAGGCCAATCCATTGGGTGGCAACAATTTTCCCTGCCATTAGGCTTTCCAATTGGAGAAAACATCCTCTTAGTAGCTCCCTTGCTAATCAAGCTCATAAACATCAAAGAGACTTCTTGTTTCTCTAAACTCCAGAACTTTAATCTACTTAACCTTCCCTTTTGGGAAAAGTCATGCATTTCAAAGATTAGTCTTGTAGATCTCTTCTTTATTTCCTCTGAGACAAACCTCAGACCCTGGTTTAACTCATCTGCTACTCAAGCCCTCATCAAGGTCTTTAGTACCTCCAGAATTGTCCTTCCAATTCATTGCATTGTTTATTGTCATGTGTACAAAGATGCAGTGAAAAATTTTGTTTTGTGCACTATCTAGGCAAGACAACCCACACAACAGGAAGTGCAAAATAAAACTAAAGTGCAGAGTTCACTGTCACCAATAAACTTTTCAGTTTAAACAGTGCATTTGAGGGTTCCCTTGTTCAACTCCGTCAACATCATGTCAGCTAGATGTCTTCTATCCATATCTTATATGACATTGTCCATCACCCTTCTGCTGCCTTGGTTCCTAGATAAGCAATGGCTCATTTAAAATTCTCATTTCCATCTTCAAAAGCCTTGAAGCCAACTTCTCTCTATCTCTGTGGACTTCTTCTGCACTGCAGCTCCCTGCATTATCTTCAGTTAATCCATTGCAGCCTCTGCTCATCACTCCAGAATAGGAGTGATTATTTATCTAAGTTGGTTCTTCAGTTGCCAAAGGGTGCAATTAGGTTGGGTGTCTCTTTCTCAACTGGCACAAACACAATATACAGAAAGGCTTCCTTCTGTGGCATAAATTTTATCTGCATACATTATCACCCAGACTAATCCCAGCTGATGAGAGTAATGGACCCAGCTCTGGTAATAGAGCAAGCAGAGATCTAACACTGGTGAGGCCCACATTTACATGAGAAGACTTACGTGGGGCATTGGAGAAGGGAAATGCATCAGGTCAAGACTGATGGGTCTGCTACCATACTCACCTACTTTTTACTTTCAACTTTAACCTTTCATATCTCAGTTGACTTGAAGGCTTAGCTAAGAAAGACAACCAGACCTCATGCACTGACCCAGGGGACCTTGCCTCAGAACAGCCTAATGCCCATTAAACAGCTCACTTCTGTCAGAGGCCATTTCAATCATTTTTAACACGTATGACCTTGAACATTAAAAAATTCCCCCCAAAACCAGGGGTCATCTTATACACCAAGTATAAAATCTGAACCTTAACAGCAAAGTCTCAGTGCTCCCCCGCACCAAATTTAAAATCCAAACTTTAACAGATACGTCTCAGCATTCCCCCACAGGGTCCATCTGCCATCAGCTCTGGATTGGCTTTAAATGGCCTACTTAAGAAACCGAATGTGGTTTATTTTAAAATATACTAATAAAATTTAAACTTTTACTGGATAATTTACTTCTAAAATATTGTGAATTAGTATACTAAATGTGCCTAACGGCATCACTCCACTGGTCAGTGATATGTACCAGTCTTGGGGTAGCCTTATACAGTAAATATTGCTCAAAACCTACATTTTAAGTGGAAATTTAGGGGGTTGTCTTATATGCCAGCATTTACAGTTGTAATGGATTATAAATATTGGGATGATTTTGGTAAGATTAGTGGGTTACATACATACACACATTTTAAAAGAGATCTTATTTGAAAGACTGTAGAATTCATATTCAATAACATTGCAGGGTATCTGGAGAATGCGATGCACATTTCACAAGTAGGTGCTAAACTGACGTCATAAAATGAAAGACCATTGTTTGGAGGAGGGAAACTGGCTACAAGAACCTTTCTGCAAAGTGCTCACAGAAAGGTCAACCTGGGTTTTGTTTTTCTAAGACAAGATCTTGACTCAGGAGAAGAACTCCTGTTGTTTGCTGAAGAAGGTGGGGGTTTTGCAAGTGAGAGAGTCACATGGGTTTTCTGACAGTTGGCAGTTGAAGAGAGAGAGAGAGATGTTAACAAGCCCTCTCAGCTAGTGTGGGTGACACTGAAAAGAGACTGAACAGTCACGGTTGAAACAAGCCAAGAAGAGCTGGTTAGAACATAAAGTTCCAAAGCAGTGGATGTCTGTTTGATGTTTCTCTTGGAATAAGAGGATTAGAATGGAACTCTGTGGTGGCCTGAAAGAAAGAGATTACCATCTGGAAAACCCTGATGGGGCAAGTTTCATCAGTGAGACATTGAGGTGACTAATGGTGGTACCTCAGTTGTGGAAATCCTGGAACAACAAATCTCTCCCTGCAAACCCTACAAGAACCTTCCTGAGCGGTAAACATTTACCTTTTGAGCACCAAAGCCTGGTGAACTTTATACATGATCAATTCTGTGCACAGTCTAAGAATTGCCTGCATCCAGAGAACTTGGAAGAAGGAGAAGTGAGATTGAACTGTGAACCAAAGAACTTTTCTTAAATTTACACACACATTACATACACTTGTGTTTAGAATGAAAAGGGGGTTAATTTGGGTTACTTAAGTATAGAGATAAGTTAAAGTTTGATTCTGTTTTCATGTTTAAAGTTGATTAAAAATAACTTTTGTTTTAAAAACCACTTAGTGAATGTCTATTGCTGCTGGGTTTTGGGGTCCTTTGGGCTTGTAACACAGTATAGATCCCCCATAACTAGGAATATTTAAGTACATTTCAAATAGATTTTAAACTACTTTTAATGTAGTTACAAAGTTTAAAAATAGGGAAATTAGTTTAGATATTAATTAAAATATAGAGTAAAATAAAAATGCCAAACCTCTTAACCAGGGGAAGTAAACCCTAACCCAGATAGCTGAAGAACATTAACTGCCTGTTGCTTTCTATGGATGCTGCAGGACATGTTATGTTTCTCCAATTCTTTTATGTACTGCAAACATCTTAACCACCTTCTAATCAAGGTTAGCATCTCCATTCCAATGAACGTGTGGAGTTCAGGTCTAGAAAAGGTGGTTTAGTAAATCAGATATTTCCTCCCACTCATCTCAGGTTTCTGGTTTTCAATGCAATGAGAGTAGAGCCGAAGGTCGTGGAAAAATGGACAGGAAGAGCTCTTGACAGAACCAGAAAGTAGTAGGTCTGACTTGTCGAAGATATCTTACATCACAGGGAAAGGAGATCTTTCAAAGTGTGAAGACAACTTTTCAGAAGCTCTTTTGCAGAGACATTGCCACGTCAGATGAATTGGAAATAGAGAAAGTGGAGAAAAAGATGGTGTTACAAGAAGTTGACTGTGTGTGTGTGTGTCAGGGGACAAGTAGATATATATGTGGAAAGCACATCAGAGAGAGAAGTTAAGAAAAAAATAGGTGGACTGTGTAAAGGTGATGGCTGCAAAGAAATGTAATGATTGAAATGCTCAGAGTCAAAACGATCAGAAAAACTCAAGTACCAATGTAAGAGAGAAGTAACCAAGAACAGACTGCTCGAAGTGGACAGGGTCAAGGCAATCTGACAAAGGGCTCAGGCCCAAAGCATTGTTGCCTTTTATTCCCTTAGATACTGTGTGACCTGCTGAGTTTCTCAAGCACTTACGTGAATTGCACTTGAATCTAGCATCTGGTTTTCTTGTTTAATGGCAAGGATTGCTCCATGTAATGTAACCAATAAAAAGGACAGACTGAGCGAATGTAAGTCTCATTATGGTGTCCATTGTCACGCCTTTTATTCAGAAAACTTTAGATGAGTCAAAAATCAACCAGCTCCAAGGAGCTCCCACCTCTGCCATAATTCGTAGAGACAGAGGGTTTACAATTCATGATCGACCAATCATCCTGTTCTTGCCCTTCCGAAATGTTACAAATACCAATCGGGTTGTAAATGAGGACCCCACTAAAGGAAGGCTGCTGTTTAAAACATCAAATAAAAGTGACCACCAGATGATGTCTTTGTCTCCACTTTGGCAGCATGTCAGGATGGATTCATATCTCGATGAAGGGATCTAGCCCGAAACATCAGTTACGTATTTCTACCTTTACTATATGAAGGACATTGTTGGACAACTCTTGACCTGTATTTGTTGGAATTTAGGAGAATGACAGGGTATCTCATTGAAATATTTCAAATGTTGAAAGACCTGGACAGAGTAGATGTAGAAAGGTTGTTTCCCATGGTGGGAGAGTCTAGGACAAGAGGACACAGCTTTAGGATTGAAGTGCAACTGCTTAGAACAGAGATGTGCAGGAATTTCTTCAAGTTGTAAATCTGTGGAATTTGTTTCCACAAGCAGTTGTTGAGGCCAGGAGATTGGGTGTACATATAGTCCTGAACTACGATCATGATTGGGACCGAAGGAGCGGTCGCATCTCAGAATGGGCATAAGTTGGAATTTTGCCAACTTTGCTGAAGAAGGTGAGGGGTTTTGCAAGTGAGAGAGTCACATGGGTTTTCTGACAGTTGGCAGTTGAAGAGAGAGAGAGAGAGATGTTAACAAGCCCTCTCAGCTAGTGTGGGTGACACTGAAAAGAGACTGAACAGTCACGGTTGAAACAAGCCAAGAAGAGCTGGTTAGAACATAAAGTTCCAAAGCAGTGGATGTCTGTTTGATGTTTCTCTTGGAATAAGAGGATTAGAATGGAACTCTGTGGTGGCCTGAAAGAAAGAGATTACCATCTGGAAAACCCTGATGGGGCAAGTTTCATCAGTGAGACATTGAGGTGACTAATGGTGGTACCTCAGTTGTGGAAATCCTGGAACAACAAATCTCTCCCTGCAAACCCTACAAGAACCTTCCTGAGCGGTAAACATTTACCTTTTGTATTTGATGAACTATAACAGGGATACAGGGCATGTAAGAGCCAAAATGTGTGTACTTACTTTGTCAGTCAACATTCTGGGGTCCATAGGCTGGGTGTGGCCATCATGATTCCTGTGTGCATGCGCGAGTCTTTGGTTGGTGCATGTGCAGTGGGTTTGCATATTGGAATTTGGTTGGTGCATGCGTGAGAGTTAAGCATCCTGATGATATTGAATTCGGGCCCTTAACTCTCGCGCATGCGCCAACCGAACTCCAATACACGAACCCACTGTGAACCCACCGTGCATGCACCAACCAAAGACTCATGGATGTGCACAGGAATTAAGATGGGTCTTCATCCTTGGAGAACCTTTTACAGCTTCACTTATTTTTTCTTTGTCCTTTAAAATTATTGTAACGGTGGAATGATACAATCTATCAGCAAGAGAATTTTATAACCTACAGAACGGTAACTGCGTGTTGGGCACTATCTTGCATAGGTGCACACATGTATTTTTTAAAATTTGGGTGTATGTGCGGATGGACACAAGTCGAGTAGGTCGTAAGTTGTATTTAAAACAGAGATTGATAGGTTCTTGATTAGACATGGCTTCAAAGGTTATTGGGAGAAGACTGGGGAGTGGGGGGCTGAATGGGAAAATAGATCAGCTCATGATTAAAAGACAGGGCTGAATGTCCTATTTCTGTTCCTATGTCTTATGGTCTTATGTCTAAATTTAAAAAAAAATACAAATTAATAATTTAAAAGAACACAACCTGCAAATCTTAGGAAAAACTTCCCACCTCCCCATACCTGAGCACAGCACCATTGTCCACACTAGGCCCCGAGTTAAAATGGAACTGTTTGCTGGGACTGCAGCATGCTGAAATAATGTATTCCACTATTTGTCCAGAAGACATGATTAGGATCCATCTGGTCCACAGGATGCTAGAAATCATTATCAGACTCATTGCATTCACCCATCCAGAGAAATATGATTAAGGAAAGAGCTCGATTCCAGCCAAATTATGAAACTTTGTCCCAAAGGGTGAATTAGTCGAATGAGATAGGTGAGAGATGCTCTGATGTAACGAGTAAGAATCCGATACATTTTGATTTTTGTTTTCTGACTTTTGCCCAATCAACATTAATTCCAATTTATCATCAAAAGTGGTTTTCATTTTATGGAAGTAATTCAAAGCTGACACTCGCTATTACATCTCCTCTGATTTCCATGTCTGTTCATTGTAATGGTCATCCAGTTCCCACTACCAGCATGTCAAAATCACTCGAGGCAGGGCAGACCTCCCTACAGACATAAAAGTGCTCATTTCCATGAGACAAAGATGAATAACTTAAGCTGAACCATGTAGCAGGAAAACACTAACAGCCTCAACAATGTTGACTGATTCCTCCTACGTTATTTCAAGCTCAATGCCTGTGCGTGGAGCGGATTAAAAAAACACAGCAAAAAATTGCAACTAATCTGATGACATTTCCTGGCCTAATTAAGCAATCAACAGGTTCTATACAAACCACTAAATTAGCCCACAAGTCCCAGGAGGATAACCTTTTCCCTGGAAAATGCTTTCTACTGATGCCTCTTCCTGTGACTAATTTGGCTTTGCAAATTTTGCTCTTAGTTTTAATTAATTTATGACAATGCCCATATACTCAGCAAGTGACTGATATTTGGCCCTGATTTTCAGATGTCAAGGCATACATGATCCGTCAAGATGGCGGAAATAGTACGGCCACAAAACTACTGTGGGTGGTTTATCTTAAGTTATAGTATTCATCCTTAACTCGTGCTTTTTAGCAAGGTACAATTTAGGCGTATTATGTTTTCATTCTCTCAGTTTCAAAACAAGTAGCAGCATTATTTTATGCCCTTCCTCCTCCAGTCGAGTCCTGGGAGAAGGGCAGAAGGTGCCAAATGTACTGAAATGCCCTTACTTCTAATTTTTGCATAATTGCCTGATTGTGCTTCTTCACCAGTTACTTTCATGAAATTCAAAACAAATAAATGAAGTTGCTGGGAACCTAAAACAAAAACAAAGTGCTGCGGGAGGAGAAATAGGGTTAACTCTTCATGTCGAAGATAATTTGTTAGAGCTAGAAAGGAAAAAAAAAAGACAAGTTTGAAAAGTTGCAGGGAGCAGAGGAGAGGTGATGTCACTGATAAGGTGTAACCAAATTAACCAGAGGGTAAGCTGTAAAGGAAGTTATCTCGTTGATGAATGATCTGGAGGATATAGCTGATATAGAGTGAGAAATCAACTTAAGTTATAGAACCCAATATTGATTCCAGAAGACTGCAATGTGCTGAGATGGAAGATGATGGCCTATTCCTCAAGCCTGTTGCAGTGAACTGAGATTCACTGGTAGTGTGTTATACTGATGGCTGGCTCTTCCTCCTGGCTCCACCCCCATCTACCCATAAATAACCCTGGTTTTCAGTCTAACCTGGCCCTTCTGAAGACCACTGTCATACCCTACCCTCAGTTATAAACTAATAAAAGCATATGTCCTCTTTCCAGTCGTGAGAGCTTTTATTCACGCCACAATTTTATTAGCTTATTCCCTAGAAGATGGAAGCGCTGCTCAAGCCTGGTTTGCTGCTGATGGACCCTTTGTCTCCAACGCGGCTGAGGAGTTCATGTACTGGCTAGACTGCTTCCAGGTCTACTTGAACACGACCAGAGATGACTTCCACACCAATGAACTCAAGAGGTTCGCACTCGTTTCCAGGGTAAGAATGAAAGGGTATCCAGAAATTAGGGACTGCACCACATATGATACTGCCATCAAGGCTTTGAAGGCTCGGTACCAGAAGTCTCAAAATGAGGTCCTAGCGAGGCATCAACTTGCTCTATGTCGCCAACAGCCAGGAGAGACCATCAATTATTACCTGGTGGACCTGTAAACGCCTGCCAAGAAGTGCAGGTACGAAATGGCTGCAGGCCGAGTTTGTGAGGAAGAACAGATCCGGGACACTCAATTTGCAGGGGTCTGCTCGAGGTACATGATGCAGCGATTGCTTGAGTCAGGTAAGAAAGGCCTGGCGAGCCATGTTGAACTGGCCAAGTCGCTGGAACAGGCCAAGCTCGAGAATGACGACCTCGAAGCCAGCGAGATCACTCACCCAAGCTACCCTTTCCAAGAACCGACTGCTCCCGCTACCCCAGCCCTAATGGGTGCTGCTTACCATGCTAGGGAGTGCTTTTTTTGCGGCAAGAGCCAGCACCCCCGATCTTGTTGCCCAGCTGAAGAATCAGTTTGCTCCAGCTGTGGCAAGAAAGGACATGGTGTGAGGGTTTGCCACATGAGAGGAAGCCCGAGGAAGTCCATGGCCTGCACCACTCCCGGATCTGATTCCAGCCCCAAGCCATCTGCCCTAAATTTGCCTGAACCCACTTTCTGTGCTACACACTGAAGGAGGGTGAATGTGAGAAAACTGCGCTAAAAGGCTTGGCGTCCATCTTGTTGCAACTCAAATTCATCGCCATCATCGTCAGAGGAGGAAGCGCAACTTGTCGCGCCACTAGGTCAACACTATCTTACCCATAGGCAACCCAGGATGGTGGGGGCCACTCGAGAGAGGAGTATGGAGTCTCTGGAGTCCTTGCCTTGATGGTTCTAGATCAGGACAGATCTCATCAGCTCAGCAACTCCATAGTGACTGTTAAGGTAAATGGACATTCCACTAAATGCCTAATCGACACAGGCTCGACTGAAAGCTTCATTGACTCACGGTCTGTACAAGTACACACCCTAAAGATGTATCCTTCCAATTATCGTATATTCCTTGCATCTAATTCACAATCCACTTGTATTCAAGAACATTGTATAGTACATTTGTCGCTGCGGGGTGGCAGAATTTTGTAATATACGCCTGTATGTACTTAATAAATTTTGTGCTCTGGTGCTGTTGTGTCTGGACTTCCTGTATCACCTTAAAAGCGTGACCTTGCAGTATTCTAGTCCGTTCCCCCATAAAGGTTTGGAATGGAGCGCCCCTAAAATCAGAACCCACATGCAGCCTCTCCACAATGAATATCGACCCCCATTCCTCTCTCCCAAATCTGTCCCTTGACTGCAAACCTATTGTAACCAAGAGCAGGAGGTACAGCACAGCAGATTGAGATTTCATACAGTCTGAGACACAATCTCTGCTCAATGAAGGTATCATTGAACCTAGCACCAGCCCGTGGAGAGCCCAAGTGGTGCTGGTCAAAGGGGAAAACAAGTCCAGGCTAGTAATTGACTATAGCCAAACTATTAATTGGTACACACTCCTGGACGCATGCCCCCTCCATTGCAAACATGGTGAATGATATTGCGCAGTATCGGGTCTATTCAACCACTGACCTGAAAGCTGCTTATCCCCAGCTGCCAATCCATTCCCAGGACCATCCATATACAGCATTTGAGGCTAACAGTTGGTCTCTATCAATTCCAGAGAGTCCCCTTCGGTATTACTAACAGGGTTTCTATCTTTCAGAGGCAGATGGACAGAATGGTCAATGAGTATGGGTTGAAGGCTACCTTCCCCTACCTCGATAACATCACTATCTGTGGCCATACCCTGGAGGACCATGACACCAACCTTCAGAGTTTTCTCAATGTAGCGAAAGCCCTGAACCTCACTTATAACTCTAGCAAGAATGTGTTTAGGACGAAATGTCTGGCTATACTGGGCTACATGGTGGAGAATGACATCATTGTCCCTGACCCCAATAGGATGTTCCCCCTGTTAGAGCTCCCCGTTCTCAGGACCATGAATGCTTTGAGGAGTTGCCTAGGGTTTTTCTCATATTACACCCAGTGGATCCCTCAAAACGCTGATAAGGTTCAACCTCTCTTAAAAGCCACTTCTTTTCCCCTCTTGGCTGAAACCCAAACGGCTTTTAACTATCTCTGGAATCACATTGTGAAAGCCCCCATGCACGTGGTGGACGAGAATGTACCTTTCCAAGTGGAAAGCGACGCTTCGGATGTAGCCCTGGCTGCTACCCTCAACCAGGTGGGCAGGCCGGTTGTATTTTTTTTCTCAGACATTGCAAGGCCACAAGCTCCGAAACCCATCTGTGGAAAGGAGGCTCATGTCTGAGGCACTGAAAACACTACCTGGCTGGTAGGAAATTTATGCTCCTCACTGACCAGCCCTCTGTTGCATTTATGTTTAATAATGTCATGAGGGGCAAAATCAAAAATGACAAGATTGCTGGGTGGAGGATCAAGCTCTCCACCTACAATTATGACATCGCCTATCGACCAGGAGCTATTAATGAGCCTCCAGTTGCCTTATCCAGAGGAAGCTGTACCTCTGAACACACCAGTCAACTGCAGTCTCTGCATAATGAGTTCTGCCATCTAGGGGGTCACCTGCATGGCTCATTTTGTCGAGGCACGCAATCTGTCCTACTCCATTGAAGACATCAGGGAAATGACCAGGTCTTGCTAGGTCTGTGCAGAGCACTTCTATCGCCCCGCAAAGGCATACCTGATCAAGTCATCCCGGCCCTTTGTACGGCTCAGTGTTGATTTTAAGGGACCTTTCCCCTCCACGTACGGGAACACTTTCTTTCTCTCTATCATTGATGAGTACTCCTGCTTTCTGTTTGCCATCCCATGTCCAGACACGTCCACTTCATCAGCCATAAAGGCCCCAGATTCCATTTTTGCCCTGTTCGCATATTCTGGCAATATACATAGTGACTGGGGCTCATCTTTTATGAGAAAAGAGTTACGCCAGTACCTCCTGGCAAGGGGCATCACATCCAGCAGGACTACTAGCTACAACCCCTTGGGGGAATGAGCAGGATGAAAAGGAAAACACCATGGTCTGGAAGGCTGTCAAACTGGCCCTCAAGTCAAGAGATCTTCCAGACTCACGCTGGAAGGAAGTTCTTCCTATGGAGCTCCATTCCATCCGGTCACTCCTATGTAAAGCGACCAACAATACTCCTCACAAGCTCCTATTCAATTTTGAAAGAAGGTCAACATCAGGAACTACACTCCCAACCTGGCTCACCCCTGGTCCAGTCCTTCTCAGGAAGCACATGAGGAGAAGCAAGAGGACGCCCTGGTGGAAAGGGTGAAACTGCTCCATGCCAATCCCATGTATGCCCATGTGGAGTACCTGGATGGCAGGGAGGACACAGTCTTCATCAGGAACCTGGCACCCGCCAGAACAGAGAGTCCATTGCCTCGTGTGCCCTACAAGCCATGGAGCTCATTCTCGCCACTCCCAGTCAGGGCCTCAAGGAATCCAGTTCAGGAGGAAAGTGCATCCCCCTCCACCGTAGAGCCGGAGACCCCGTCTGCCACTTCTCCCTCACAAGGATGCAAGGAAACCTTAGCAACCCAAGGCCTTTCCATGCTTAGGCGCTCCACCAGGATCTCGAGACCCCCCAGATCACTTAAATTTATAAATAACTATTTTTTTTAAATTTCTGAATCAATGTTCTCTGTCTTGATCCACAGACCCTAAATTCTGCAGGAAGGGGTGAATGCAGTGAACTAAGATTCACTGGTGGTGTGTTATACTGATGGCTGGCCCCACCCCCATCTGCTCATATATAACAATGGTTTCCCACCTAAACCCTGAGCCCTTCTGAAGACCACTGTAAGACTCTTCCCTCAGTTATAAGCTAATAAAAATGTATGTTCTCCTTCCAGTCATGAGAGCTTTTATTCATGCTACACTGGTATTGGGATCTCATTGTGACAGTCAGGAGGCTGCAGACTGATAGATCAGGGTGGGAGTGGAATGGAGAATTACAGTGAAAGGCCACAGACATCTCAGGTTCACTCTTGAGGAGTTAACACGGGTTGTTCCACATAATTGTGTATTTCATTTGGAGTTGCATTTGCAGTCAGCAGGCTTGCAGGTTAGCAGCTCACCTATCCCCTGAGATGATTCAATAGAAATAGGAATCGGAGATTGACCATGTGTCAGTGAGGGAAGGGAGCAAATTGGCAACCAAAGTGTTGAAATTGTTGAGATCTGCACAGACACAGGTGCTGCATCAGGCTTCAATTCCCTCAACCAGTAAATGTATCCAAAAAAAATCATGTAGAAGTAAAATAAAATAGAAGTCACACACTTTTCCCACGCAGCGAATTACTGGACATCCAATAATGTTCACACTGCACATTTAAATCTGATAAAAACACTGAAAACTGAAGATGGCAGCTGTTCTTGCTTCACTGTTTGGAACTGAGTGGGCATGGCATCTGCACAAAACAAATTCCTCACATAGTTCATTTACTTCAGCAAAATCCCTGAAATTGTAAATATAATCCTATTAGATATGAAACAGGCCTTTTCACCCTTGGCAGGCAGAGCACATACTCCCTTTCACACTGCACATACTCCCTTTCACACTGCCAAGTACATGTGGGTTGAACCAGGTAATTTAGTGGGTCTGTACCCGGAAATCGTGCGGTGGGAAACATCCCAACCGGTCAGGGCAAGCTAAAATCAACCAGGCTCTGACACTGGTGAGGCCGAGTGTCAGAGCCCAGCCGAGTTAATCGTTAATCACTTTGTGGCTGTGTGATTGGTCTACCAAATTACTGGGCAACGTTAGTGCCTGCATGCTTGCGTCAGTCTGTCAGAGCATGGCGAGCCGTACTGTGAGATATAATTGTGCAGTTGGTGTGATTGTCAGACCTATGAAATATAACTGTTGGCGGGGCTGTTAGCGCCTGCCTGTGCTTTAAATCATCACTCTTAATACCTAATACAATGTAATGCTTTGTAAATTGCTGTTATACTCTATTGTTTAAGGATTAATGACAAGCTGGTCCGTGAGTTTGTCCTAAGTATGTCTGAAGTTTGAACAGTCCGAAACCCATTGCGGTAGATTTTCACATGATATTTTATACATTGAGCGCATATGTCTTATTAAACTGTGTGCTTTTTTTCCCACAGCCTTTTAAACATTGAGCTTTATTCTCGCTACAAATTTGCTGCCTTGCAAGTACGTAAAACATTGCTTGTGACTTGTGACATTATCACTGGAGGCGGGACCCCCCCACCCTTAAAATACCAGGTTCCTGATGAACCAAGTAAATCACAGTGCAGTGGGAAAGGCCCCGCAGGTGCAGCAAGCCTGGTAAGTTTACTCGCTTCTGAGGAGGGTTGGCAGTGTGAAAGGGGCTAGCACATACACAGGCAATTCATCCCACAGAGTCCAAGCTGAATGGCAAGTACCCATTTACACTAATTCTTCCTTGATCCTGTTTTATTCTCATTACATTCCTTCAATCACCTGCACATCAGTGGCAGTTTAAAGCAGCCAATAATACAATGAACTTTGGGATGTGGTGGGAAGCAGAAGCTCCCAGAGGAAACCCATAGGATCACAGGGAGACCAGAGAGAGTGAAATGAGAATGCAAATTTACAGAATACAAGGAGTTTAAGGTCGTGCTCCTGGCCAATTAATTCTCGATGTTAAAAGGAAAGATTTGAGGGCCTTATCTATTTACTTTGTTTAGCTTTCCCTAATGTCTCCGTTAACATAATGGTTATGTAGCGGCATGGTTAGTGTAGTGGTTAGAGCTACACGATTACAACACCAGTGACCCGTGTTCAAATTCTGCACTGTCTATAAGGAGTTTGTAAGTTCTCCCTTGTCAATGTGGTTTCCTCCCGGTGCTATGGTTTCCTCCTATCCTTCAAAACATACAGAGGTGTAGGACACTTTGGGTGTAATTGGGTGTCATGGCTCATGGGCCGGAAGGGTCTGTTACTGTACAGTATGTTTACATTTAAACTTAAAAGTCTTATTTAATCATGGATGGAAATACACATTTGATTGAATGTTTTAAGCAAGACGAAGGTGGGACAGCACCCAGGAGAGCAGTGGAAAAGGTACACATAGAGGTACTAAAACAATGTTCAGCAATCAGCAGGGCGTGAGCAGAACTCACCTCCATTTCAACAAAACCTTAAGATTGTGAAAAAACTGGCTCAGCTTCCCACCACTGTCAACAGTGGGAAAGCTCTCAGCAGACAGTAATAACCCATATTAAACTGATGTATGGTGGGTTCACAACAATTTGTCCTGGTTCTGCTGGTGAAGAAAACACAAATTACAGTTTTCCCCATTGCACTCGTTACGCATCTGTCACTTTAAGAATCTCCTGCAACTCGTTGGCAATGTTAGTTCACCTCATGCAGGTATCCTTTGAAGGAAGAATGAGCGTTCCCCAACCAAAACTGGAGAGCATTGGGCAACTTCATGAGTACCCTCATCCAGAGCTTGGTGCACTCATCAAAGAAATGGAAACTTAGGTGACCAGAACTATATAGTTGTCTCATGATTGGACTCAGCACTTCTCATACTCAGAGATAAGCGCTAAAGTATGACCTGTGCTTTTCCTGATGAGACCAGGCACATCTGAATCCAGTTAGCTGTATCTTACTGTGCACTAACCTGAGATGGTCCAGCTCTTAAAGGGACTCCCCTCACTGCAACCAGCAGCAATAACATACTCTTTGGCTGCCTTGTGGGAGAGGCAGATCTGCAGATGAGAGGAAAGAGATTCACTCAAATCAAGTCAAGTTTATTGTCATCTAATTGTACAAGAACCACCCGACGAAATATTGTTCTCCGGTTATATGGTTATATGGATCCTCAGTGCAAAACATGCAGACACACAACCTGACATAACACACATGCAGACAAACAATACATGTGCAGGACAAGAAATTTCCTGTAATGAGGAAAGTAGAAGTCAACATGACCTTGACCTCTAGATAATCTTTGGCAAATGATAACTGGGGTAACAGATGGCATTTTAAAAATTGTTTAATAGTGAATTTGAATGTCCATTCTTGAATAGATTTGTGGTAACAATGTTGCTAAGTATTTAAGATATAATAGCCACTGATTTCTCTCATGCTTGATAATGAATATAGTAGGGCTCAAACCATGCCCTCTCATTCAGGGAGTGGACACTCAGTTTGATTCAGTCTTGAAATTATCAAGTCTGTCAGACTGTTGTCATTCCATAGCTCAGTCGACAGGATATTTTGCACCATCTGTGTCGTATTTATTTGGTTACTCTATGTAAAATCCTGCATTTAGTTTCTTTGAAAGCATAGGCTCTTCTTTAGGACTAACTTTCTGCATTGTGCACACGTAGAACCAAATAAGATGCAGAAGAATCTCGGCACTGTACTCCAATGCATTTTAGATTTGAAATATATTGGACAATACAGAAGGACCCCTCTTGATCTATCACCACTTGAAAATTCCGAGATGTAGAGGGACTTGGGACTTGATCAGGTTTTTACATGAAGCAACCAAATAAATAACACACAAACGATACAAAATATCCTGTGGCTGAACTTTTGAATGAGAACAGTTTGCCAGTCTTGATCATTTCATTACAGAATCACACTGAGTGTCCACTCATGCAGGATACCTTGAGGGTAAACTTAAAGGCCGAGTAGGTGGTGAAGGCACATGCAATGATGACATTCATTTCAAGGGACAAAGAATATAAGAGTTGGGATGTGATGCTGAGGTTTTACAAGGCACTGGTGAGACCTCACTTGGAGTATTGCGAGCAGTTTTAGGCTCCTCACTTAAGAAAGAATGTGCTGATGTTAAGAAGGAATCAGTGAAGGTTCACAAGAATGATTCCAGGAATATGAGGAGCTTATCATATGAGGAGCGTTTGACAGCTCTTGGCCTGTACTCATTGGGATTTAGGAAAATGAGGCAGTGATCTCATTGAAACATTTTAAATGTTGAAAGGCATGGGTAGAGAAGATGTAGAAAAGTTGTTTCCCATGGTGGGAGAATCTAGAACAAGAGGGCACAACTTCAGGATTAAGGAGTGTCTGCTTAGAACAGAGATGCAGAGGAATTTCTTTAACCAGAGAGTGGTGAATCTATGGAATTTATTGCCACAGGTGGTTGTGGAGGCCAAGTCATTAAGGCAGAAATTGATAGATTCTTGATTAGCCAGGACATCAAAAGTTATAGGCAGAAGGCCAGGCAGTGGGTCTGCGTGGGAAAATGAATCAGCTCATGACTGAATGGCAGGGCAGACTCGATGGGCTGAATGGCAGGGAAAACTCGATGGGTTGAATAGCCTATTCCTGCACCTAATTCTTGTGGCCTCATCCTATGAGCTTCGCCATCAGCTTCTGCAGCTTCTATCCATGGATTTGCCTGCAACAAGGACCTAATGAATAATGATAACCAACCTCATGCACTTCGCTCAGGGACAAATTAACGCCAATTCTTCCGTGATTACTCCATAGATCTCTGAAGCAAACTCCACATTAGGTTCGGAATAGACATGGGGAACAACAATGGGAAAGGCAGTTCATTAGTTCTGCCATTATTAAAATGATCAATTTAAACAAAACAGGCTGCATTAAATCTCACATCTGTTCTCATGAGCAGAATTCTAATAGTACCATATTTATGATGTGCGTAGTTAACAAGAACAATGAAGCACACTGGACAACGTATTTGCTGAGAGTCTCATCATGAACTTCTCACAGCTTCACTACAGAACACCACCAATCACCCATGGCATTCTATGCATGAGCCCTGCATTCTGCCAAACCTCATACATAGGCACAAACAAACATCTTTTGGTCATTGCACATAAACTGTACACAGCCAGTGATCCAGAAACCCTCCAACTTATTTGATAACCATAATTTTGCCACCAAAATGAATATCAAAAGGATTATTTATGCAGACTATTCGGCACTCAGGTCACTTCAGAACACAACTTGACTCAATTCAGTTGTTGACTCTCCATTTTTCTGGTTTCAAGTTGCTGCCCATTCGATTAAATCATTTTCTCTCAGTGCTCAACACAGTAGAAATGTAAGAAACAAACAGATGCAATGGAAATTGCCACCACTTCCTTTTCAAACTGTCAAGCACATTGAAGACCTTATTGATGAAGTGGGTAACACTGCAGACGGCTCAAAGAAAATCTATTATTTCCATTTCTAGTGAAGTCCTTCCAGAACCAAAGTTATGGATCACAGTATTGGGCAGGACAAGCTGAAATGCTACACAAAATGAATCCAGAAAGGCACTCCACAGTATTAACTCATTCCCACAAAATATCATTCACAGAGAAAATTAGCACGAGCTCAGAAAATAAAAGGCAATTTGTAATATCACTCAGGAAAATCTCTAACCACAGCCCATCTTCTACATTACTACATTAATTTCAGAAAGATGAGATTCCAGCTAAAAAATTGAGGATACCTAAATCAAACATTGCCTCCATTCATTTAAGGAAATATACCATCAACTTAAAATTTACAGTACGAGATTACATTTTAGAAACCGTCACCTATTATTAACCAACCTTCCACTTCCATTCTCATACTTACTCTATTTAGATCCATACAGCATGGAAACAGGCCCACCAGCCCAACTTGAACACACAAACCAAAATGTCCCACCCACACTAGTCCCACCTGCCTGCATTTGGCCCATGTCCTTTAAACTTGTCCAAATGTTTCCTAAATCTTGCAATAGTACCCACCTCAACCACCTCCTCTGGTGCCCCATTCCATAAATTCTCCACCCTCTTTGTCTAAACATTACCCCGCAGATTCCTCTTAAACCTCCGCCTCCCTTACCTTCAATTTACGTCTTCTAGTTCTCGATTTCATACTGAGAAAAAGACTGTATTCACCCGATCTATTCCTCTTGTGATTTTGTACACCTCATCCTCCTGCACTTCAGGAATAAAGCCCTAGTCTGGTCAACCTCTCGCTGTAGCTAAGGCCTGCAAATCCCATTAACATCCTCAGTAAATCTTCTCTGCACCCTCTCCAGCTTGACAACATCTTTCCTAATTTCCTTTCCTCTTGGACCTATCTAATATGTACACACTGCTAATGGTCAAACCTCAGTGGATGCCAACACTTTATGGATGCCAGGGAGCCAGAGCTTGTTGCCCAGCCCTGAAAGCCCATCAATCGAATGTTTTATGCAGGCATTTCAGGGTGGTTATTCTCTATCATATTGCTGCTGCTCTGGAGTCACAATCAGATTAGATAAGGATACAATTTCCTAAAATTCATTAACGAATGACCCAGGTTTTGATGACAATCTGTTAGCTTCACTGATTTTAATTCCAGATCATCAATTACATTTAAATGCTATAGTTAACACAGTTTGCTTTGATTTTGATTTGGGATCATTAGTCTGGATGTCTAGATTTCTGATTTAGTAATTTTACCATGATGACGCAATCTTCTTTCTGCAGGTTAAACCATTAACAGAAGAATCCCGACTTAATAAAGTACCCAGCACAAGTACACAGAGGCAGGAACGCCCCAGAATGAGAGTTATGGAGGTGGGGTCTGAGGAAGGCAAGGAACATTTTCAACTTAACGGGATCAAGATAAGGACCACAGGACATCAGCCACAGTAAGGACGTTGTTTGCCTCCCTATGGGAGGGATCCACATATGTGAAGGCCTGTCTTTGTTGACTCCACCACTGGAAACATTTGTACCATGGTTATGTGAGGAAACCATTTCATAAGAAAAGCATATCGTATTAGAAATGGATGGAAATAATCACCTCATCACCTTTATCATATATGCAGAGTGGTCCCATTATAATTTCCAGGTCTGCAGGGCCTACATGTCACTGATGTAACCCAGGCTTATTAATTCTTTGATTAATACCCTAAACATGTGCAACTTTGCATATGGATATGATAATTAGACAGGTTAACACATGACCCAATCTTCTTTGGCTTGGCTTCGCGGACGAAGATTTATGGAGGGGGTAAAAAGTCCACGTCAGCTGCAGGCTCGTTTGTGGCTGACAAGTCCGATGCGGGACAAGCAGACACGGTTGCAGCGGTTGCAGGGGAAAATTGGTTGGTTGGGGTTGGGTGTTGGGTTTTTCCTCCTTTGCCTTTTGTCAGTGAGGTGAGCTCTGCGGTCTTCTTCAAAGGAGGTTGCTGCCCGCCAAACTGTGAGGCGCCAAGATGCACGGTTTGAGGCGATATCAGCCCACTGGTGGTGGTCAATGTGGCAGGCACCAAGAGATTTCTTTAGGCAGTCCTTGTACCTCTTCTTTGGTGCACCTCTGTCACGGTGGCCAGTGGAGAGCTCGCCATATAACACGATCTTGGGAAGGCGATGGTCCTCCATTCTGGAGACGTGACCCACCCAGCGCAGCTGGATCTTCAGCAGCGTGGACTCGATGCTGTCGACCTCTGCCATCTCGAGTATGCAGAGTGGTCCCATTATAATTTCCAGGTCTGCAGGGCCTACATGTCACTGATGTAACCCAGGCTTATTAATTCTTTGATTAATACCTTAAACATGTGCAACTTTGCATATGGATATGATAATTAGACAGGTTAACACATGACCCAATACGCAGTAGAGAAAAGTGGCTCTCCATTCCTCAGGATGCTGGCACCAGTAATGGGCTGGGAAGACATTGGAACAGGTTCTAGCCTTGGACCATCATCCTCACAGAAAGGATACATGAGGGCTCTATGCTTATAGATATGGAGCGATGTTTGCAAGCCCCCATTTTAACCCAAGGATGGAAGTGGGCATTAACAAGAGGGGTAATGATCTACTTCAGTGTGACAGTCTTTTCTCAGACAGCACATCAAGTAAAAAAGTAAGTCAATACATTATAATTTGTAATTCATTTTATTTTTCAAAATTATGTTTTACATTTCTCACATATTTTGATGACTGATATGTTCAGCTGTTAAAGTATATGGCATACGGTTAAGGCTTTTTCACTCATGACAATTGTATGAACAGTACTGGAGTGCAGTACCTCACTGATACATCACAAGTATAAGGCTATACTTTCTCCTGAACATCAGTTTAATGAAACATTACTCCTCGTTGCAAATTATTGTTTATTAACAATCTTTCTTTGGATCCTTGGCCATGTGTTCCCTCAGGGTGGCCACAAGAACAAGAAGGAATTAGCTTACCCTCGGGTAGATAGTAACACGTTAATAACTATTTCCTCAGACTCAGCAGTTACCATTCACTGAGGGACCTCCTGCTTTGACACCTCATATTTCCAAGTGGAATGGTTCTTTGCTGGCAAACATCATGAATGATGCTCCATTACAACAATTACAATTGGTGGACAACATTTCAGTTTATTTCTATACTATTTTTGAAATTTTGCTTTAATCACTACAGGTTAATCCATCACCCATTATGTGGTGGAGAGTCAATGTTTTATGGTAATAGTTTTAACCTCTGTGAAAAACTCAAATGAGTCTTTGGCCCCTTCCCTGCCAACTCCAGAGGCTTTCATGCCACCAAATGGCAAATTCAAATCACGAATAAGCCAGCAATTGGTCCATACCATACCAGTATGAAGTTTCTTAGCAACCCGGTGTACGCGGCCAACATCTCGTGACCAGACAGTGGCAGCCAACCCATACTTCACGTTGTTTGCTCGCTGGATAACCTCTTCCTCAGTTTCAAAAGGTACAACACAGGTCACTGGGCCAAAGATCTCCTCTTGCATACAGCGTGAACTGTCCATTATTTCAGTGATCACTGTAGGCAACAAAAAATAGCCTGTTCTGTTTTTCTCAGGGATATTCAAGGAATCGATTCCTTCACCACAAAGAATTTTAGCTCCTTCATTTTTGGCTAGATTGATATAACTCTTCACCTGATCAGGAAACAGAAACATTACTATTAGTACACATGTTCATTCAATTATTGATGTATAACTTTCAATGAAATCTATAGCTGAGCAATCAATAGTATGTCGTGCTATTGACACATTAAAATTATTTACTGATGAGTAAATAATAGAGGTTGGGAAGTAAAAGTTTATATGAAAAGACACAAAGAATATGTGTTTTTGTAGGGTTTCTGGTTTGGCAGAAATAGAAAGATGAAAAATTCCAGATAGGAGAAACAGAACATCTCAAGGCTCTATTACAGATGGTGAAGGGGGGAGTGGTGGGGGGGGGGGGGGTGGTGGTGGTGGGAGGGTGAGGAGATAGAAGTAAAGAAAGAATCAGATAGCTGACTTGGAACAGATATGAAACGGATAGACCTGATGCGTTTCTGATGATGGCTGAACATTATGAAGCAATAGAGCCAGTATTTGCTGAAGAGACGGGTAAAAGTCATAATACATGTAAAAATGTGAATGTTGACCTTTTGGATGAATTAGCAGTCAATATTCAGAGAAGCTCAAAAGTTCAGCATAAAAACAGAAAATTATCACTCTCTCTAGTTGCAAAAGTCTCAATGAATGCAAAATGAACTGAATAGCCTCATTCAAAGCCTATGTGCATGATTCAATTATTCCAGCAAGATGTTGACAGTAGCAAAAGAGAAATGGGGAAAAATGAACAATATTAATGAGTGTCCACTCACACTTGCATATAATTTCATCCTCTGGTCTCTGACTGACCAATCATTCTTAAAGCACGAAGGTTAACAGTATAACAGCAACATCAGTTAAGGAACCACATTTCAGACTCCACTTGTATTTATGGAACAGTTTCATGTGACAAATCATCTCAAGGACACTATCCCACATTAGGGCCGATTGACCAGAACTTTGTTTAAAGAGAAGGGTCCAAAGAAAGAATAATGAATCAAAAGTTTGGAGAGGTTATCTAAAGCCAGGAGGAATTGGATTATATACTAGTATTGGTCATTCTTCGGTTTGTTGTGCCGTTCATCTGTGGACTTGAAGGTGACAGCAGTCCCAGTCTGGAAATGCAGAGTCTAGCATAATGGGAGCACTGGAAGTCCGTTGTTATAACTGTGGCTGCTGCTTTGTGACGCCGTTCATGGTTTTCCATCAGTTTTTGGCAGTGCCTGTCTTCAAAACTGGTGTAGGCTTCATAGCAATATAATGGAGGGTAATATAATGGAGGTGTAAATAGGTCATCTTAACTGATACCTCGAAGAAGGGCTCAGGCTCGAAACATTTGGATATATATCTTTACCTCACGTGGATGCTGAGATTCCTGAGTTCCTCCAATATTTCTGTTTTCACCCATCTTAACTGATGGCACAGTTATGTCATACAAGGCTCATCTCAAAATCAGATTCGCAAAGAATCTGATTCAACCTTGAACAGTTGCCAAATAATTTTACACTTATACACTTTCCAGCAAGAATCATTTGGATGAAAATTTGATATCAGAGCTGAAAAATTCCTCTCCTTAACTAAGGGAACTGGCTTTCCACTGCATGGGGTGATATCTATTGTCATAAAGCAGGGATCAATCAATCCAAACCCTTTCTAATCCTGGCTCAGTTTTTAACTACCTGTGTTAACCATCTCTAGATCAGCCAAAGCATTGATTACAAAAATTGGAAAATCATTTTCCACTCATACAAAATGTTGGTGAGCCCACATTTGGAGTATTAGGTGTATTTCTGGTTGCCACATTACAGGATAGATGTGATTATGCTGGAGAGGGTGCAGAACAGGTTCACAAGGATGTTGCTCAGATTGGACAATTTGAGTTATTGGGAAGACTGATAGGCTAGATCTATTTTTAAAATTTATTTACAACACGGTAGAAGCGGATTCCAGTCCATGAAACCTGCGCCACCCAATTGCACCCAATTAATCCATCAGCCTCATTAGTTTTGGCAGGGTGGAAGGAAACCAGCATACCCGGAGAAAACCCATGTGGGTTACAGGGAGTGATGCAACATTAATTACTCAAAGTCTGAGGTTGAGAAACAATAGATTTTTATTCACTAAAGGACAAAGACACATCCATACTGCTCGACTATGCTGCACTGAGGAGTGGGCCGAGGAGTGGGTTGTGGAACAGTCACCTTCATACAGGAGCATTTGGGAGGGGCCACAGGTACAGCTGTCCAATGGGTGTGCCCGACCAGACAGGGGTGAAGTCACAAATCTAGTCTTTCAGGCAGTTTGGTCATTCATTGGGACTGTCATCATACCAGTTGTGACTGTGGTGCAGTGATGAGGTCCTAGATGGTCTTGGGTGCCTGTATGTGCTCATCGGTGCTGTGCTGATGGGTAAGTGATGACGAGCCTGGTGGGTAAGAGGCAGGGTACCTGGTGAATTGTGCATGGTCAGGGGTAATCAGTGGAGGTCTCCAGGGTCCCTGGAGGAGCCAGATCCCTAATGGAAACAGTGTCTTCATGACTGTCAGGATATGCTACATAGACATATTGGAGGTTGGCATGGAGGAGATGGATCCTTTCGACCAAAGAGTCAGATTTATGGCTCCTCACATGCTTCCAGAGTAGGTCCGGCCCTGGGGATGTCAGTCATGCTGGCAGTTTGTTTCCTGTCACAGATTTCCTGGGAAAGGAAAACATGTGTTCATGTGATGTGGCAGAAGGGACCTGTTGGAGTGGAGGATCTCTGGGAGGACCTCTTGCCAATGGGAGACAGGAAGGCCCCTAGATCTAAGCTGGATAAAACAGAAGAAGGACCAACTGGCCACTCTATATTTGTGTTTTGATTGTTCAAAGGACATGAGTTCCTTCCATATAACAGTCCTTAATATATCTTATACCTTCGCATTTCACAAATTTAATATTCTATTGTGGCGGCCTACTGCCGCGGTGATTGAGCTGGCACACCAGGTGGCGAGTACAACCAAAGGCCAGCAGCCAGTGCAGCAGCACTGGCCCCCAACAAGTGAACCGGTGGGTGAACAGTAAAGGCAGCTTAAAGGCCAGCGACCTAAAATCCACCTGGTACTACCAAGTGGTGAGGGCCCTGGACAAGGACTCAGCAGGCTGGGCAGCTAACTTCATCTAGGAGCCCCCATAGAAGGTGCGCACACCACCCTCAAGGACTTGCTGACGAGACCTACGGGCTCTCACAGCGTGAGAGAGGGGCATGTCTGCTCCACCTGCATGGGCTAGGGGACAGGCCCCGGTCAGCTCTCATGAAAGAGATGCTGGCCCTCCTGGGCAAACACAAGCCCTGCATCATGTTTGGCAAGGCATTCCTGTAGCAACTGCCTAAAGACATCCAACTTCTCCTGCTGACACCGATTTAAGTGACCCCCCAGAAAGTCACAGAGTGAGCGGACATTCTGTGGAAACAGAAGAGAGAGTGCTCATCACTAAACCCCACAGTCAGACCCATGCAGAGCCGTCGAGATAATAGCAATGCCCCAGAGGATGTGATCCTGACGACCAGTGGTATTTCTACCACCAGAGATGGGGCGCCAGAGCCCGCCAGTCCAGGCCGGCAGGCACGTTTCAGGGAAACGTTGGGGCCAGCTGTCACTAATGGCCACAACGACTGGCCACCAAGACAGCCTCATGTACTTTTGGGACCACCAGTCCAGACGACACTTCCTCATGGACACAGGAGCAGAGGTCAATGTCCTGCCCCCGTCGGGCCCCATGCAGACAGCTGCCAACAACTGCATGATTCGGACATAAGGAACCTGTAAAGTCCAACTGCAGTTGGGAGGCAGCCTCTTCTCATAGGTGTTCACGCTGGCCACAGTGTAACAACCGCTCCTCGGGGCAGATTTCCTGTGCACCCACAGCTTGCTAGTGGACCTCAAGTGAAGGAGATTGGTCAAACCTTCCCCCTCAAAGACGCCAGGGTCCCAGCACTCCACCAGGACTCTGTACAGAGATTAGACAACAAATACATTAGGGTCTAGGCCTGATTCCCTGCAGTGCTCACCACCCAATTCGCCATGGTGATGCCCTGCTATGGAGTACAACACCACATCCTGACACAGGTCCTGCTGCTCCACACAAGGCAGGATGCCTTCCTCCAGAGAAGCTCCAGCTGGCGAAGGAAGAATTCAGGAAGCTGGAGGAGCTCGGCATCGTACGGCAGTCAGACAGCCCATGGGCTTCTCCCCTGCACATGGTACCCAAAGCAACTGGTGGCTGAAGACCATGTGGTGACTACCACCAGCTCAACAAGGCCACAACACCAGATTGGTGCCCCATGCTGCACGTACATGACTTTGCGGCTAACACAAAAAGGGCAAGGATCTTCTCTAAGGTGGACCCTATGCGGGGATATCATCAGATCCCGGTACATCCCGATGATATCCCCAAGTTTGGCATCATCACCCCAATCAGCCTCTTTGAATTCCTCCAAATGTCGTTCGGGCTAAGTGACACTGCACAGACCTTCCAGCAACTCATGGATGCAGTGGGCCTAGACCTGGATGGCAACTTCATGTACCTGGATGACATTCTGGTGGCAATCAGGAACCAACAGGAGCATATGGTGCACCTCCTCGACACCCAATTGAGTGAGTTCAACCTGACAATCAACCCAGCCAAATGCCAGTTTGGATTGGAGGCCATCAACTTCCTGGGCCACAGAATAACCAGGGAAGGAGCCACATTATTACCCAGTAAAGTGGAGGCCATCTAGAAGTTGCCCAGAACCAACATGACCAAGGGACTACAGGAGTTTGTGGGGATGATCAATTTCAACCATAGTTTCATCCCCTTAGCTGCCCAGATCATGCAGCCCTGGTTTGCCCAGATGGCAGGCAAGGTGAAGGACATCCCCTCAAACAAGGAGTCAGCAAAAGCCTTCGCGAAGGCCAAGAAAACCCTGGTGGACACCACTGTCCTGGCGCATCCCATGTCAGATGCTCCAACGGCCCTGACAGTGGATGCCTCAGGAACAGCGATCCGTGAAGTTCTGGAGCAGCAGATTGAAGGAAGTTAGCGGCCGCTGGCTTTCTTCAGCAAACATCTGCGGCCTCCAGAACTGAAGTACATTGCTTTTAACAGAGAGATACTGGCGCTGTACTTAGCCATCTACCACTTCAGGTACTTCCTAGAGGGCAGGTCCTTCACGGCTTTCAAAGATCACAAGACCCTGATTTTCGCCTTGGCTAAGACCTCAGACCCCTGGTCAGCCCACCAGCAATGACACCTGTCATACATCTCAGAGTACACCACAGATGTAAGGCACGTCTCCGGTAAGGACAATGTGGTGGCCAACGCACTGTCCAGGGAAAGTACCACAAGCTATCAAGGGGAGTGGACTTCATGGCACTGGCGAAGGTGCAGCAGAAAGACGAGGAGATGCCCCAGTATAGGATTGTCATATCAGGACTGCAGCTCCAGGACATCCCAGTCGGTGCAGGTAACACCACCCCCCTGTGTGACTTGGCCACCGGTCAGGTCAGACTCGTCGTCCCAGCGGCTTGGAGACGGTAGGTTTTCAACTCCATCCATGGACTGGCTCACCCATCCATCAGGACCACAATCTGGCTGGTGGTCACCAAATACGAGTGGCATGGATTGCGGAAACAGGTCAGTGGGCGGGCAAAGGTGTGCACGCATTACCAAACAACCAAGGTACAGCAGCACACCAATACCCCACCTCAGCACTTTGAGTCCACAGAACGAAGGTTCAACCACATTCTCGTGGACATAGTAGGACCCTTGCCGGTATCCCAGGGTTTCCGCTATCTCTTCACAATAGTCGACTGCTTCACCAGGTGGCCAGAAGCATCCTGCTGACAGACACATCCACAACCTCATGCGCCACGGCCCTCATCTCGTCCTGGGTGTCACAGTTTGGGTTACTGCCCCACATCACATCCAATAGAGGGGCCCAGTTCACCTCCAGTCCATGGTCCAACCTCACCAACCTGTGGGGTGCACAGCTGCATTGCACAACAGCTTACCACCCACAGTCCAATGAGTATGGGTTGGTGGAGTGCTTCCACAGGCACCTCAAAACTGCACTCATGACCAGACTCAAGGACCTGACTGGGTAGACAAGCTACCATGGACACTGTTGGGCATCTGCACGGCACCCAAGGAGGAGCTCAACACCTCTTTGTCTGAACTTGTCTATGGAGCTCCACTGGTGGTCCCGGGAGAATTTGTACCATCCCCAGGCAGACAGCAGGACAACTCTGCAGCGTTCCTCAGCTGGCCCCGATTTTACCTTCGAGGTGTGGACATGCGAGGACCAACATACCCAAAGACCTGCAGGACTGTGAGTAGGTTTTCATTCGCAGGGGTCCACCTTGTCCACCGCTTCATATGCCATACGAGGATCCATTCTAGGTCATCCACAACAATGGGGCCACATTCAAGCTGGAGGTTGGAGGCAAGATGGAGGTCTTTGCCAGAGACAGGTTGAAGCCGCCACACCTGGACCCGATGTGCCCGGTCAAACTGCCAGCACCACGCCGAAGAGGCAACCACCGAAGGATGCAGAGACTTGGCCTGCAGGCAACAAGGACAATAAGAAGGACAATAGTGCCATATATGGAGGGAATCATGTGGTGGCCCGCCACGGCAGCGATCGAGCTGAAGCTCTGGACAGCAAGCGCAACCAAAGGCCAGCAGCCCACACAGCAGCACTGGCACCCAATAAGTGAACCGGCAGGTAAATGGCAAGGGCAGCTTAAAGGCCAGTGAACCCAAAGTGGCACTGGCCTTGCTGCACAACCAACAGAGAGGGACAGCACGCAGGGAAGAAGGACATTGTTATGCAGGACAGTGGCCATTCATGGGAAACCTGCTTTTTTATGCATGTTGTGACGACTCCCAAGGGGGGCCATGGTGGGAACAGTGCAAGTATAAAAATAGAGCCTGAGCCCTAATAAAACGTGACTACACTATGCGTGTGTGTTTTATTTTGAGTAGCTCACGGCTACATTATTGCCCATATTCATAGGCAGTAACACATTTTTACACAATGGTGCTTTTATTGATATCCCCACTTTTCTTCCATTACATTCATGAATTCCTTGCCACATTCTAATCACATGTATTAGAATGGGGTTATCTATCTTTTTCTTTAGTGATTTGACACTCTATTTATAGATAAAGTCCTTTTCTTCCCCCTCCTCCATTGAGTGCATTACCATTTGAACCTAAGAAGTGGGGGGGGGGGGGGGGGGGGGGGGGGCGTTGTCTTCAGTGAAGAATGCTGTGAGAAATCTAGCCAGTGGAGATGGATAACACTTTTTTGAAATCTGGAAATCTAAGTCCTCCCAGCCCGTAGGCCATGTCAGTATGTCAGTTATTCCCTAGGAACTATCTAATATGGTTGTTTTGTAGCTCAAAAAAGTTTTGGTAACAGAATAGGCAGTAATTGAAAAAGCTATTGCAGTCTTGGCATCACTTTTGTTTTGACGTAGCTAACCCTTCCCACCAAAGTAATGAGTAAGTTTCTCCATTTCTGTTGATCTCATCTATTTTCCCAAGAAGAGGAACAGAATTTAGTTTTACAGATTTTACAAGTTATTGTCATTTGCTATTGCAAGATATTTTATTCCAACCATCTAACATTTAAATTTACTTCCTTTTTGGTACCTTTCATATTCAAAATTTGTTAATGGCATTATCTCATTTTTAATCAATATTTATTTTGTACCCTGATATTCTTCCATATTTTTCTCATGTTACTTGTAATTTTTCCAAAGATTTAGCAGGTTCTGATACGTACGATAGCACATCATTGACAAGTAGACTGATTTTGTGTTCTTCTTGCCTGACTTTGAAGCCCTTTATATCAGGATCCCTTCTTATTATCTCTGCCAGTGGTTTAAACACTAAAATAAAAAGTGCTGGAGACAGGGGGCATCCCTGTCTGCTCGATCTGCTCAAGGGGAACACCGCCAACATCTGATTATTTGTTAATATTTTGGCTGGTGGTTTATGGTATAAAGTTTTTATCCAATTTATAAATGTTCTGCCTATACCAGATTTTTGCAGTCTTTTAAATAAAAAGGGCCATTCCAAACAGGTGAATGCTTTTTCTGTTTCTAGGGAGACAGTAATACTTGGATTTCATTCAGAATTAGCCATGTTTATTTATTAAACAATCTTTCTAGACTATTTGAGGGATGTCTTCCTTTAACAAATCCTGCTTGGTCCGTAAGCATCCGTTTTGGCAAATATGGCAATGTAAGCATCCCGATGAGGTCTCTGTACTCAGCAGCAGTCACAGCCTTAGAGTTACAGGCCCTTCTGAGGGACGCAGGACCCATAGGTATATGGTGTTCGACTCACCGGTTTGCTGGTCACTAGAAGGTACCTGGCATAGCCAATGTTGACCTTCTGCATGTACTAGCCTTTAAGAATGCCCATGGCTTCCTGGTATGACGTGGCATCTCTAATCATGGAGTACACCAGGCTGCCTACTCAGGAATGCAGTACCTGCAATTTATTGGTCTCTGACCACACGATGGATGAAGATGCCTGCAGGAATGCTTCAAAACAGTGAAGCCAGAGTTCAAAGTTGGGTGATTGAGGGTCAATTTCCAACTTTTCTGGCTTCAGGATCTGCTCCATTGCAAAAAAAGCTTTTAGTGAATAAAATTGATGCACCATCAATTAGTCAAAGACTGAGGTTGAGAAACCAATAGGCTTTTATTCACTGAAGACAAAGGCACATCCATACTGCTCGACTGTGCTGCACTAAGGAGGGGGCTGTGGAACAGTCACCTTTGCACAGGTGCCTGTGGGAGGGGCTACAGGTACAGCTGGCTAACAGGTGTGCCCGGCCAGACAAACACACACAACAGTGGTTTCCCACAGGGAGAATGTACAAACTCCTTACAGAGACCACCAGATTTGAACCTGGATCACTGGCACTTTAATAGCATTGCACTGCTACGCCAACAGTGCTGCAACCCTGAGGCAATGAAAACTTAGAGGTAATATGATAGAGAAATATACACCTGTCTAAAACTGGAGCACACAGGTTAAAGTGAGAGGGAGAAGGGTTAAAGCAGAACTGAGGAATAAATTTTCACACAAAGTGATAGCTGTCAGCAGAGATGGTGGAAGCAGGAACATTTAAACTATAAAAGGACAGTTACATGAATGAGCAAGTCATATAGAATTACTACAGCATGTGGGATTAATGTATATAGTCAAATGGTTAACACAGACATGGTGAGTGCAAAGGTCAATGCCATTTCCCTGTGGATAAATAATGTATATTCAATTTGCTAAATCTCAATGACATTCAAAAAATGCAAATTTCCATGTATGGAATACCAAATGCTTTTTATTTTAATACAATGTCATGTTTGGGTGAGATACAGGTTCTACTGTAGATACGGCAATGCCAACATTTATTTAAAACCACAGGATCCAGGTACTGGGCTATTTCCAGATTTTCACTGTAACACACGTCAAAAAGCCCACACAATTCCAGGATATGCGAGTTTAAAAATGTTTAAAAATACATATATATAATGAATTGTAGGCAAAAGTATATTTTATGGGTTTTTTTTAGTTGAAAAATATTTCAACAAATTTTATTGATGGAAAAGAACTGAAATTAAAATTTTCAAAGCATTTTTATAGTGCACTTCAATTTCTTTGAAACTCCAGCATGCAATGATGATCCAACCTTTTCCAGATGTTCTCTACTGATGAGAGCTCCCATGTTGGCTGTTGGGTCTGAAGGAATGCCAACCTTCCATTTCCTGGCACCCTCCACAAACTTCTCCAAAAACTCACTGTAAATATTCTTTTGCACAAAAATTCTACTTGTACACAGACAGACTTCACCCTGGCAAAAGAGAAAATAAATTATTGAGCTGATCTTTATTTTAAATAATAGATGGGAAACAGGGCAACTAGTAGATGAGAGGGGAAGAGAAAAGAGCAATTTTAATAATAGAAACATGATACAGTAGAAGTCCTAAAATCCTGACTGCTCAGGGATTGGGTGGGTCTGGATTTTCAGATTCTCAGACAGTACTTTTAAAATACAAATTTAAGAAGGAATAAAGAAGAGATGAAAGGGGAAGCTGAGGACTGGTGCAGGGCACGAGAAAATGGGGAGAACACCCCCCCCCTCTCTCCGTTTGAAAAGGAGAAGCAGAGGAAATTACCTACAGGATGGTAATAAGTGGATCAGCGAGGGCCCCTGCAGCTGAAGGGCTGTTAGCGAATCAAGGCAAGGAACCCATGCAGGCTGTGGGCTGCTGGCGACTGTGGTTAAGGGATTCACACCGGGCTGCGGAATCTGGCTCAAGATTGGGTGAAGGGTACCAGATATCAGAACTGGGATGCAAGAGGGTGCCGTGGGCACTGAAAGGTTCCTGATTGTGAGGTCCCTGATCCTGTCGGATCTAGAGCTGAAGCTGCTGATGGTTTCAACTGGATTCTATGGAGGAGCTGCAGAGGTACTGGAGGTGAATCCACGGACAAGGTGATTCTGAGTGGATTCTCTTTCTCTGACTGTAGGAGGCACTTCAGGCAATTTTTGCCAATGGCGAAACTGTCTGCCTTACGACAGGTGAAAACAAATTTTGTGTAATATTGCACTGCCTTTATTACATGACAATAAATTGAACCTTGCACCTCAAGGTAAATTTTGATAGTTTATTCATTAGTAAATACAGCATGCTTCATTTATCAAAATGAGCCCACTAATTGAGAGCTTTTGAAAAATCCAGATTCTCAGGGGGTCTTGATTTCTGGCATCCGGATTTTTGGACTTCTATTGCAGCTTTACTTTAACTTTCTTACCTTCAAAAAATTTTTAGGCAGAGAAGAATTTCACCCTCACATAAAATACTCTGTTCTCTAAATGTAATGCATTCTTGGGATGTCCCCAATATATTTTGAGCAATATTAATTTCCAAGTTTACACTGGAATCCCCAATCTCGTTTATTTTTTTTATTTTTATTTTTTTAAGTCTTCATTAGCATTCAAGAACAATCAATTGACTCACTTCAAGTTTCTTATAAACCTTTCAGTAGCCCGTCATTCCTCAGGTACACCAAGAAATTGGTCAAATCACTCATGGCAGCCAAAACTATTCAGTAAAAATCATCCTCATTCCAAGGAATTCATTTAGGATTGGGCAATGCCATTAAGGCAGATAAAAGTCCCACCACCACGGTCCAACAACCACCCAAATAATTGAAACAAATATTTTAGATTACTTTGTGAGCAACTTGAATAATTCATTAATATTATATTCTTATCGCTTGAAAATTCATTGTTCAAAATATTGTAAAACCCCTGGTATCTGGCACCTATGGGAATTAGTATATGACGGATAAGTGAATTTGCTGGTTGCTTGAGATTAGGTGTGGCATGATTGGCAAACTAACCACGAGGGGGCACCAATTTTAAACTTTCATATTTTTAATCTATTTATACTCCACTATTTTTTTTAACCAGTTGTTTGAATTCATAATGGGATTTTGCTGTATTAGTGTAGTGTTAATATTTGCTTCCAAAAAAGTTTCAGAATGGTAATAACGTAATTTTAGGTTTTTTGTTTAAAAACTGTAACTAGTGTAAAAACATGACAAAACAGTTCAACTTTCTAGTTCAGGAGGAATTTTTTTTATTCTGTACTATGATCAAAATCTCCCATGACTATCCTTCACACACACACCCCCCCCCGCCCCCCAAATGAACCCCATTGCCCCAAATGAACCCCATTCCCCCATTAGTCCCATCTCTTTAACATTTTACATTTCCTTTACACTTTAAGATCTCAGTCCTCCTCCTTCTAGCCTCCCATACAATGCTGGAAACAATTTCATCATCTTCAATAACCATATTTCCAGTTGCCTGGGATAAATGCACTGGAATTAACCTGCCTATAACTGCCAGCCTCTCTTAGTTAAGTTCTTAAAATCTACCTCATTGAGCAGGATTACATAACCTCTTCTGGTCTTCTCCATGGATTGTCACCTTGTCGTAGTGGAGAAGCTTGAGTGGTCCTGTATTCCGAGAGCGATACAGTCTGGAACTCTGCTCCTGCTAGGGTCACCCATGATGGTAAGGTCGAGGGTGAGGTCACTGACAAAGAACAATCCAACCAAGTCTTCAAAATGGAGCAGGCGGACGAAGTTACTATGAACTCAATGGCTGTGAAGCCAGACAAAGGCTGCAACAAATCCATCAGCTCCAATGGTCATGGTTTTCATGCCATTGGAATTAATTCGTTGATTTGTGAATTTTGTGCTTCTTGGAGTGTAACATCAAGTACATGATAAACAAATACACACACAGGCATCTTCGCTCTGTGGGTCAATGGAATGAAGTCCATCATTCTCGACCTCGAGGGATAGCCACAATCGTTTCTGATATCTCTTAATATGGCTCAGAGTAAATGGTTTATGTGATATAGTTCCTGTGAAGGGGTTTGGATGTTTTGGCAGTTAAAGATGCCACATAAATGCAAGTTCTTGTTATTACATAATCATTCTGATTAAAGTACTTAGAAAATTATTGTATTGTTTCTACTTTGCACTGTCTGGGTTAGCATAGTGTAAGTGGTACTGGGCGAGTAAACAAATGTTACAAATGCATCTCCATTTCTGATAACTAAGAGTGAATTTTTTGCATCTCGCTATTTGCAAGTTACCAGCAGAAAAATAAATTCTTGTAAAAACTGAATTAGTCTCCTTCAGGAAAAGCTAGAACATACCTTTATCTCTTCAGTGCTCTAAGTGATTTTTGTCTCAGGAGAATCTACCGTGCCCTTTTAACCCTTTCAGTTGTCAGAAAGAGCAGCACAGCCGGTCATGAGGACATTTAACAAACATGAAAAATTATGCCAATACAAAACAATAAAGGTCAAATACAATGTTATTCAAGACAAGGATGTTTCACAAATTCCTAATCTTTCATTCTTAAAGCTATCTGGAGTGAAGAGGTCTCTAGTAAATTTTCTACCTGATTAGTAAAGCTGGATCGCACAGTAGTTGGGATGGATTCATCAAGGTTTGCATCATCAAAGATAATGGCTGGATTCTTCCCTCCCAATTCCAGAGAAAGCTTTTTGCAGTATGGAGCACTCTGCTCTCGGATGTGCTGTGCAGCGAGTGTGCTCCCGGTAAAGGATATCAGTGGCACATCGGGGTGAGAAACAATTGCCGCCCCAGCTTTTGGGCCAGTCCCACATACTATGTTCACTACACCAGCTGGAATGCCTGAGAAAGGAAAAAAATACATAGTCAAAAATCAAACAGGAATAGTATAAGCCTTTTGACTTTAGATATGATGTAGTTGGAAGTGTAAGTGATACACACTGAAACCATCATGAAAGCAATGCTATAAAATGACTCCAGAGAAACAATGACTACCTAAAAGTATTTTAGCCCTAATTCAAAGCAGTACAACACATTCTTCACAACCATGCTGAACTCAGATCAATGATTCTGACCATCATAGAAAAATTAAAATCTGCAGATGCGATAAATCTGAAATAAATGCAGGAAAATCTGGAAATATTCAGCTAGTTAGACAGCATTGGTTGTGCTGACCTGTATAAATCTACTCTG
Organism: Narcine bancroftii; assembly: GCF_036971445.1. Taxonomy (NCBI): domain Eukaryota; kingdom Metazoa; phylum Chordata; class Chondrichthyes; order Torpediniformes; family Narcinidae; genus Narcine; species Narcine bancroftii. The sequence goes on along the minus strand of NC_091474.1, from coordinate 204,326,485 downwards.
CTGTAATCTCCTTTCAATATTTGTATTAGTTTCAGCGAATAAATGTAACATAGGTACATGAGAATAAAATAGAATATTAGCAAACCTTACAAAATAATACAGATGATATTGTAACCTATGTTACAGTAAAAAGCAGTGAAAAATAATACATTAAAGTACTATTCTACTTATCTAACCACACCCTACAGAGGCTATTGGCTAAACTCAGAGAGACCACTACCGATACTAAAAATAAGGTAACCAATAGGGTCGTGAAGTCGAAAATAGTTAATCTTACAAATTTTGAAAATAATTGAGAAAAGAACCCAATAAATATGCAAAATTATGATTCACTTCAGTAGTGGAACATCTAAAATTTTTTACAAAGTCAGACATGCCATCATATCAGACAACAATGATTATGAGTGGGAGGGACAGCATCTTTCCGTATCATTAAAATGGCCCTTCCTGCAATAAGGGAGGTGGGAGCAATGACATGGGATTGTGAAGCAGTCAGAATTAAACCAGATGGCCCACTTATTCCAAAGAGAGCAATAAAATGAGTTGGAATCAAATTAATATTAAGAATAAAGATAAGGTACAAAATAACCCTTCTCAAAAATTAGAAAGAAAAGAACATATGATACAGTGTACCTTCTTCAGTTATTATAAATTCATTTATCACATTTAGAAGAGAGATTAGAATAGAAATTAGCCAATTGAACTTTGGAATAGTGGGCCTGGTGTACCCAGCAAAAACCTAATCTTTGCCGACCTGACCCCACAATCACAATCTTTTATTTTTCTTACATCCATGTGCCAATCTCAGAGTCTTTTAAATGGCCCTATTGTACCAGCTTCCATCACCACATCCAGCAATGCATTCCAAGTTTCCAACATGCTCTGTGTAAAAAAAAAAAAAAATTACCACTGACATCTCCCCTAGTTTCCTCCACTTATTTTAAATGGATGTCCTCTTGTATTTTCTATTGTCACCCCAGGAAAGGGGTGTTGGCTGTCCACTCTATTTATGCCTCTCATAATCTTATGTACCTCAATTAAGTCACCTCTCATCCTTCATTGCTCCAAAGGAAAAAGCCCTAGCTCTGTCCACCTTGCTTCTTAAGATGTTCTCTAATCCCGGCAATCTCCTCTGCACCCTCTCTGATCAACAAACACCAAGACCTGGGACTCAACTCTTCACTGTGTAATTAGACCCTGAATTTCCTCACCTCCAGACGATAATCAATAGGAACATCTCCTCCACAATCTCCATCAGTACTGGAGCACCACAGGGCTGCATTTTTATGACTTTTATGACCTATGACTGTGTGTCTCAGTATGACAATAACACCATGTACAAATTTGCTGATTGACAGATTTGCCCAGGATTCACACTACAGTAGTGAGTTGCAAAACAAAAGGGGAATGAGTCAGCATATGGGAAACTTGGCTAAATGGTGCACTAACTTAAAGAACGCACTCCTTCTCACCAAAACCAAAGAGCTGATTGTGGACTTTAGGAGGGAAAAACTAGATGTGTGTGATTGTTGTGAGAGAAAACAGGTTTAGTAGGTAAAGTAATAGTGGACAATTAATAATGAATGTGGAGAAAATAGCATGGGAACAAAATACACACACACACAATGAGCTGGTACATACAATGATCAAAGAAATATCACTACGATGTCCCACCACCCTTGACTTAGTGCAGGCACGGCTCTATGCTACAAGGGACACTAATTAAATGCTCCCAACCTTTTTAACAGTGCACATCTTACCAAGTTTCTCCAGTGCCCTTCTAAATTTCTAGGCCTAGAGTGAAGCAGGGTAGTCCCAAGCTGACAAAGAGAGAGAACAAAGAACACATGCATCTTTATAGCGCTGGGTGGTGCAGCCCAGGTTGTTAGCAAGGTACAATGGCTTGGTGCCAGGAGGATTAATCCAACAGCCAATGGCCCAAGGCCAAGTACAGGCAGGCTGGAGGGTCCAGTCAAGATAATTTACAGGGAAACCAAAGACAAGGTGTGCACTAATGGGTGGGGTGGTACCAAACTTTGATTCGCAGCTGGTGTGTCCTCCCACAAGGTAGGGAGCAGTGATCCAGTTGATCATTGAGGAATCAGAGGTAGAGGGTGAGCAAATTTAAATTCCAAGGCATCACCAGCTCAGCAGACCTTTCCTGGACCCCACAAATGAATGTCATCGTGAAGAAAGCATGTCAGCACCTCTACTTTCTCAGGAGTTTGCAGAGATTTGGAATGACGTCGAAAACCTTGGCAAATTTCAACAGATGTGTATGCAATGTGCGCTGCTCAGCTACATCACTGCCAGGTATGGGGGCACCAATACCTCTGAGCAGAAAGCCCAGTACATCACTGGCAAAACCCTTTCCTCCATTGAGAAAATCTACATGGAATGCTGTTGTTGGAGAGCAGCAGCAATCATAAAGGATCCACACCACCCAGGTCTGTTCACACTATTCCCATCAGGAAAGAGATATAGTTGCCACAAGACTTCTGTCACTAGTTTCAGGAACATTTACTATCCCTCCACCCTCAATCGGAGGCTCATTAAAGGACTCTGACTTTCCACATTATTTATTATTGGATATTTAGTCTTGGTATGGACCAGTTTGTTTGCTTGTTTACATTTCTTTCTTAGTTTACTTTTCCCTCTTTCCTTAAGTAGTTTTTTTTGCCCTAGTGTTAAGAATTTTGCCTAGCCCACAGAAAAAAAAATCTCAGGGTTGTTTGTGATGTTATATATGTACTCTGACAATAAATCTGGACTTTGAAAATCTGAAGTCGATGGCTTTTCTTCAAGATTAAATGATTTCAGCAGTAGTAGCAGGAAACATTCAAACTGGTCTTCAAAAAAGTTGTACGAGAAATACAGAAACATTTTGGTTGTCTATTACCTCCCAACACCTACCTGCTTCATCCAAGAGTTTGCACATCATCCAAGCGGTGACTGATGTCATTTCACTGGGTTTGGCAACAACAGTGTTGCCCATGGCAATAGCTGGAGCTATCTTCCACGTCAAGAGATAAAGTGGTAAATTCCAGGGGCTGATAAGGCCAGCTGATAAGACAGGAATCAGGATTAACCACTTCACAATATGTGAAATTAGAATAATGTTTACTGGCACAGTGAAGTTCAGCAGATAACTGAGTCAATGACAAAATATTTTCAAAGCTGATAGTTTTGCCCAAGTGTCTTTTGGAATGGCAGAATACAAATCCCATTACCTTCTTAGAAAATAATGATCTCTTGTTTTAAGTTTGTTTAAACACCAAAGTTAGTATCAAATATTTGATGACAAATTTAGGAGGAACACATTCTGCAAGTGAATGAAAGTAGATATGGAACGATTAATAGAGCAGTAGTAGCAGAAATCCAATAGATGCAACCTCTTTCTTCATTGCTCTAAATTCTGACCCCAATTACAACACCGTTCACCCTTCCACTTTACCAATCTAACCACTGTTCTATTCTCTGATTGCTCGACAGTGCAATGGACATCTATTAATGGACATTTGGCAGATGTTGGACATGATACCTTTAGAAAACATTCAATTTCAAGTTTCTGAATTCCAAATCCTCCACTCACAAACACCATGCACATCCTTTCCCATCCACATCTATCCACCAACTAATGAAGCAGAGAGAGTAAATTTAGTCCTTCCACTGACTCCAGGCAGAAAGTCCTCCTATCCTTTCGATAGTAACACTCAACTGCTGCTCCCTCAGGGAAGCTGGCTCCTCCTGTAATGGTACACACCCCCCCCACCCCCCCAAGAAAGGATTTTTATAAATAAACACAACAGGGAAATACTAAAGGGTTCAGACAAATTGATTTTTATGGATAGGAATACAGATTGAAAAGGCAAATGTTACTCCAATTTTAATGAAGAGGGTCAATGAATATAAACCAAGACATTAAAGTAGAAAAGCAGCGGCTGACTGCAGTTGAAGCATTGCATGATGTTCTGGGAAGTTCATCCCAGGAAAAATCTCAGACAAAAGCTAGGGCTTTAATGATATCCAGAAGAAAATGGGATTGTTATTCAGGGAGCTCCAAAAAAACAGGAGATACACAAGAGACTGCAGATGCCAGAGCAAAAAAACCCAGCAAGACAAGCAGCATCTGTAGGAGAAAAAGAATGGTCAACATCTTGGAACCCTTCATCAACCCACTGATGTTTGACCTGTTCAATTTCTCCAGCAGATTGATTTTTGCTTGACAAAACAGGTTTGTGGTTTTGTAACAGAGAACATTAATGGGGAAGTTCATAATGTATCAAGTAGTAAGTGAAAGAAGTAGGTTCTACTGATTAACTGAGTAACAGTACTGATTATTTTACTTCTGTGGTCCTAAGATGGTGGGCTTTGCTTCCATGAGTGGAAATATTTAGAGTGATTACACAGAGTAGCCATCTGCAAGTTGCAGTAGGATATGGGTTATTTTCAGCTCGGCAACAACATAAAATACTGGAACTATTACTGGCAATGTCTACATTTAGCATCAGTTTAGAAAATGATTCACAGTTGCAAAGCAATGTGTTCGAAATATAATCAGCATTAAACTGGAGTGGTTGCTACAATTTTCCCAGTACTGGGACTAACATAATTTTCAGCTTTTTACCCAAATTGATCATGGTATATCTGTTCTCAATTTGATAGTCTCAATTTTTAAACGAGTTGAGATCATTTGTAAAATTTTTAAACAAAAAACATTAAATGTTGCAAATACCAGGTCAGGCCGTATCTCTAGAGCATAGATTCTTAATGTGGGGCATACACCCCACCGGTGGGGCATGGAAATATTTTGGTGGGGTGTAGGAATAATTTGGGAAATAACTAAAAGGTTGTTTGAAAAATAAACTTGTGTTGGTGTGAAAGATGTGACTTTGTAACACTGTCAGTAAAACACAATTGTGGTAACTTCCAAGTAAAATCACTTTATTCTTTTTATTTTCATAATGTGTTTTTGCTCTTTCAATGTTTCTCTGCTGTTTCTCTTATTTTAACCGTTGTTATCCTTGGTTAATGTTATATAGTCAGGATAATTTGAACTATTTTGTAACAGTGCAAGAATACACCCTTCTCACTATAGTAACTGCAGCCCACCACTGTGGAATGTATTTATATGTATATGAGTGTGTGTGAACAGTTTCCTGAGATGGTGGAAGGCATCAGTAAGTAAAATCTCTTTTGAATCTTGCATCTCTAAGTTACTTAAGAAGCCTTCCAAGTAACACAGAGACATAACAGTTAACATTACAATTATATTTTTTCTGAACGATCTTATTATCATTCATTCCAAATTATCTCATTGGTGACAAGGATTTCAAATCATCTCAACAATCATGTCTCTGACCATGCCCCTTTACTTTTTCAGTTCTGTAGTAAGTGAGAGCTGTATCTCTATGTATCTTTGTGCACTAGCATATCGATGGGGGAGCGGGGGTGGGAGGGGGGTGGTCCCAGCCTGAGGAGGATTCCAAAAATCGGGAAAAAAGGGACACCAGAAAGTAAAGCACAAGGCTAGCACAGTTTTGATGCACACTCTGGAAAAAAAAGGTCAGAAGCCACACTAGTGCTATTTTGCAAATGTGTTTTTTGGATTAGTATTCTTCCTTTGATTCGATCATTAATTTTTTTTTCATTTTTCAATTCTAAGACATAATAAAATATTGATTGTTCTGTTTTAGGGATTGTTGTATATTCAAAACGAGGAGACCAAGAAAACAAAAAGGTTCGTCTATATTCAATGGTGTTCTTGAGGTTTCAGGTTAGATCTGCTGTACACGATGAACATGCAGCTTTTTTCGTATTATGCCAACAGACTTTCACAAATTAATTAATGAAAGCAGGACATCTTGAAGCTCATTTGAGGGTAAAACATCCTAACCATGTCAATTCAAAATTGGAATATCTTAAATCACTGAAAGAGAAGTTTGAAAATAGATGAAAAATCACTTCATTTATTCGCTGCCCTAAATCATACCCTATGAAATTTCTCTACTGATAGCAAAACATGAGAAGAATCATATGATTGGGAAGGAACTGATTAAACCCACAATATCATTGTTTCTCAAAACAGTTCTGCAAAAGGATGACAACGATGTCTGAACAAAGTCATTGAGTAGTAGTACACTCTGCAGCAGGATAGATGACATGGGTCAAGATGTTGAAAAACAGCTTATTGAGAAGTTGAAATCACAAAAGTCCTCAATACAACTGGATGAATCTACTGTACGGGACAGTGAGGCTCTGTTTTTGGCATATGTGAGATATATTGATCAGGAAGAGTTTCAAGAAGAGATGTTTTGTGAATCATTAGAAACAGCTACTATTACAGTTGATACCTACAGCAAGCTCAAAAATTATTTGGATGAAAATGAAATACCTAAAGGAAACATTGTATCTTGTGCTGCAGATGGTGCACCCGTTATGATGGGTTAAAAAAAACAGATGTTTAAAATTAATGAAGGATGAAAATCCAAATATGTTGGTTGTGCATTATGTTATCCACTGATTAAACACAGTTGCCAAGAAAGTTTCCCCTGTTCTACACAAGATACTGCATTCTGTGATCAAATGTATCAACGCCAAATATTAATGTCTTTTTCAGGAGTTTTGTGTCGATAAAAATGCAGAACATGTGAGATCATTGCTTCACACTGAACTAAGGTGGTTGTCAAAGGGAAACTGCTTCAAAAGGTTTATGAACTCTTTGATCTCCTCAGCGAGTTCTTGAAGGACAAACCTGAAATGAAGCTCTTGTTAACAACAGATGGCAAAGCTTATGTGAGTTACTTGATGGATATTTTTGAGAATCTAAGTACATTGAACAAGCAACTCCAAGTAGCAAATATGATGCTCGTTGATGCAAAAACAAAGATATTTGTATTCATAACACTTCTATAATCATGCCAAACAAATATTTCTGCAAGAAACTTCAATCAATTCTAATGGTGCGAGGTAATTAATGTTGCTACAAATGTCATTGTTGACCATTTGAAAATGTTGGTTACTGACTTCAATTATAGATTTTGTGATTTAAGGGCAATGGATTTTTCCCTCTTAGTTAACTCAGCCATTGCTGGTGGACTTATCTGAAGTTCCAGTGCAATATCAAGAGGAGTTATCTGAGTGGCAACATGATGAATCTGTGAAAACTCTGTTCAGAGTGAAAGGAACCATGATGTGGCTGTCTAACAATATTGAAAAGAAATATCCAAGCTCAACTACTTTAGCAAGAGAACTAATGATACATTTTCCATCATCTTATTTAATAGAATGTGGATTCAGTGCTGTTAGTGATTTGCTATAAGCTAAGAGAAATTGATTGGAAATTACAAAATGTGGAGATTTAAAGTTGAAACTAACAAAATTAGTCCCTTGAATCAAATAAATCTGCAGCCAGCGTCAGGAGCAAGGTTCCCGCTGAAGTGATGACAATTGTTGAATGAGTGTTTGAGATGGTTGACATATTGAAGTAGTAGTTGAATATGAAATATATGTTCCAGTGTATTCCCGACCTTAATCGCAATAAAATCCACTTGCAGTAAATTATTTAACTTAAACTTCTTTTGAATATATAGCTTTTATTCCGCTAATGGTGGGGCATATGTTTTTTTGAAAAATTAAAGTGGGGCCCAGGGCAAAATAAGTTGAGAACCATGCTCTAGAGACAAACAAGTTCCCTTCTCATGAATTGATTACAAATGTTTGACTCCCAGATGCTGCCTGATCTGATGAATATTTCCAGCACTTTCCAACTTTATATCTGATTCTGAGAATGCAGAGGGTTTTGCATTTGTGTCATTTTTATTCCTATTCCCATTTGGTAACTGCACAAAGCTAAAACAAAACATAAATACCATATCCCAAAGAACAGTTCTAGTACCACTGACGAGCACTAAGCTGCCCTCAGTAGAATTACTCATTCCTCCCTCCTGATGTATTTGCAGTTTGTTTCTCCTCTAATTTTTTTTTATATATAAAGAGTCTGGTCATGTAATGAAGGAGATTATTCCCAAACTCTTAATGCCTCCATATATACAAATTTTACCAAAATACCAATTTCTTTGAGGAGATGGAAATATTTTCTCAATACCTCAACAAAATATGCCAGCATATTTTTGCAAAAACATTCAAATAGATAATGTAATAACACAGAAGAATATTTTAGAAGTTATCTGATTGTTTTCTGTTACCTCACCTACTCCCACTGGTGTCCGTGTGGTGAAGAGTGTACAATCCATGTGGACCATCTCTGAACATTCAGTGGTGTTGTGGAGGATCGTTGAGGCAAAAAAACGGAAATTATAAACAGCTCGAGGTATGTCAATGGTTCTTGCTGCAGTAATAGTTTTCCCTTAAATTTGCAAAGGGAAAAATGATTACTTATGAAAGGAGGTTATTGATGATTTCTATGAAATATCACAGTCAGTGTGGAGTTTTGGTACCTCTCCGTGTCTGATTACAGAATGTATTTGACAAGATTTTGATCTTCAGCAAAAACCTGTTGATTTTTCACAGCCATGCACAAGAGTTGTTAACAATAAGAGGGCATTCGCACCTTCAAACACACTATTCTAGTCAAGGTCTATCTTTATTAATATGACAATAATAAATTTATTTTGACATATACATCATACAAAGTGCATGTGCACTGAAATTCTTACTTGCTGCAGCTGAACAGGTACAAAAAATTGCAATAGTATTCATTAAATTAAAAAGAGAAAATAAATACAAAAGCTAAATAATAATTAGTCACAGTTTTCAGTGCACGAGAAGTTGCATAACAATATGCAGACAGTTATTTTGTGGTGTCAGAGCAGTCCATGAATAGTGTAACAAAGGCGGTTCAAGAGCCTGATAGCTGTTTGAAATAAAGTGTTGTGGAACTGAGATGTGGAGGTCTTCTGGCTTCTGTACCTTCTACCTGAAGGTAGCAGTGAACAGAGTTTGTGACCAAGTTGACAGGGGTCCTTTATGATCGTTAGCTGTCTTCTTGAGGGAGCACTTCACATAGATGTCTGGAATGGATGGTTGGTTCCTGTGATGGGCTTAGAAGTTAGGAGTTGACTTAGGAGTCAGTAGCAGATATTCTGGACTGAGGTGAGGAGAAACATATCTTGCATCTTAGAGGAAGGGCTTAAAAGAATAGGAACCAAATGAATGCAAATAGGATTAGCCAACCTAGTTGGCATGGGCAAGTTGGGCCAAGGGGTCTGTTCTGTGCTGTGTAATTCCATGACTCTACAAGGATGATTACAATTCTTTTAAATTGTCTAAATTAGAGGCATTGTCAATGACACATGTGGAGAATTGGGCACAGTTCTGGTCACCCTGCTGAAGAGCAGATCTCATTAAACTGGAAAAGTGCATGAAAGATTCATGAGATGTTACTGGGACTGAAGGAGAGACAGGATAGGCTGGGCCTTTCTTCCCCAGGAGTGACGAGGAGAGGGGTGACTTTACAGAGGTATATAAAACCATGCGTGGCATGGAGAAGGTGAATAACCACATGCTTTAGCCCAGGGTAGGGGAGACTAAAACTGGGGGTGCAATGGTTCAAGCTAAGAGGAGAAGGATTTAAAAGGGAACTGAGGGGTAACTTTTTCCACAACATAGGATGACATAAATATGGAGCAGGCTGCCAGCAGAAACCATTGAGAAGGGTACAATTTCAATATTTAATAGACATTTAGATGGGTACCTGACTAGGGAAGATTTGGGGGGACAAAAGATGGGCATGAGGTTAGCTCAGACAGGCATTGATCAGCATGGTAAAGATGGGCTGAGGGGCCTATTTTCAGGCTGTGACTATATCCAAGAATGAGAATTAATGATTCCTGTCCATTAAGGGAAGCATAGGATTTTTATTTTAAGACATACATCACAGTAACAGGCTCTTCCGGCCGATGAGCCCACACCCCTCAAATACCTCAATAAAACTACAAATCCCCGTACATTTTTTGAAGGTTGGGTGGAAACTGAAAATGCGAATCAAAAATCCTGAATATCAAATAAAGCTGAAAGAGAAACTTAATTCCCGCAGAAGCTGTCTGACCAGCTGAATATTTTCAGTGATTTCTGCTTTTATTTCAGGCAGTTTAGGAATTGGCTGGGAAAGTGGATGAGGCAGGAGAGTTGCCATGAGCTGATTAACAGTGATGCAGGTTCAAAGATAGACATGGTTACCACCTCCATTGCCTCATTTTAACAGCACAGTAACAGGCCCTTCCATCCTATGAGCCCACAGCACCCAAATACTGTACAACCAAGTGACCAATTATTCAACAAACCCCATATGCCTTTGGAACATGGAAGGACCCCAGTACACCTGGAGGAAACCCACACAAACATAGGATGAACCTACACCTTACAGAAAGCAGCAGATTCGAACCCAAGCCACTGGTGCTGTAATTACATTGTGCTAACTGCTACACTAACCATGCTTCCCCACAGTACATTTGCAGCTGCCACCAGGAGGCACTCTCAGCCAGCTTTCTCACTCTCATGCATGGACACAAGTGATCGGGTTACCTTGATCCTTTGATTCTGCCTGGGCGAACTCCTCTAGGTGCGCCTCCATCAGATCTGCCAGTTTGTGAAGTATCTGGGAACGCTGCAAAGGGCTGCGAGCTGACCACCCAGGGAATGCTTCCTTGGCAGCATTTACTGCAGCATCCACCTTCAATGGTACATAGAAATGAATAAATGTATTCCATTGGAAAAAATAACATATAATTTAAGAAATAACATCATAGTATTTGAACAAATTTGGGAAATGTACATGGAACACAACAGAGAAGTCCTACCACAGACCTCCACCACCTAAAATGACAGAATGAGAAGACGACGAAATGAACTGACCCACTGTGTAAAAGTAGATGATACAATTTTCTTGTTATTTACATTGTGTGATGACATTGTTTAATGGGTTTAATGTATCATATATGTTGAATGTTGAGTGGGTGGGAAGGGAGGTGGGAAACAGGGGAGAAAATGACACTGTATATTCAAGAGGGAAAGGTTTATGTGTATTTTGGTCAATATGGTTCATCGTGTGAAAAATTTAAAAAATTTTTAAAAAGGTTTAAAACAACAAACCAAGTCACAAGAAATCCTCAAACTGCCATCTTTTTCAATCTTTTTATTGGTTTTTATAATAAATACAGTACAATGAAGAAAAAGGAACAAAACTGAAAATACAATATCACATTTGTGTACTCGGTCCCCCTCCACAGCACTGCGTGAAGACAGGTAAGACATCAAAAATATATTGTGCGTGTGTATATATAAAACCCACCTAACATACTCTATTTTGAAAAAACTAACAAATGAAAAAAAACTCATCTGAGCATCTTATCCTGAGAATTACATGTATTTTGTAGCTTTTGATTCATACCCTGATTCATATCTCATCTGGAAGAGTGAGTACATCTAATCACATTAAAAACATTCATCAAATGAAAATAAGACATAAAAGGTCACCCTGTATCTTTAAAATTCACTGACGAGTCAAATACACAATATCTAATTTTTTTCTGAACATAAGCAGGACATAATATGAGAGAACCATTGAAACTACTGAAACACTCTCTTTCCATTTAAATAAGATGGCTCTTCGAGCCAACAACATAGAGAAGGCCACAACCAGTTGTGCAGGCACAGAAAAACTCCCTATGTCTGGTTCAGTAACCCCAAAAATAGCAGTTATTGGGTTGGGTTCCACCTGAAATACAGTTGAAACAATATTAAAAATTTATTTCCAATAGATTTCTAAGGATGAACAAGACTAAAACATGGGTGTTAATGTAGCAATATCAAATTTGCATCTGTCATAAGTAGAGTTAATATTAGAAAAGATACAAGCCATCTTATCTTTGGACATTAAAACATGATGCATCACTTTGAATTGGATTAATGAATGTCAGGCACAATTTGAAGATGTATTCACCAGTTTAAGAATCTTGTCCCATGAGTGCTCCAATAAGGGTCTTGCAAATTCCAATTCCCAAGCATTTTTAATCATATCATGAAGTACTGGACATAATTTCAATAATCTATCATATATATCAGATTCGCAATATATATTTGAGCTTTGAATAGTGTTCAGAGAGGTCACTGATGAGTTCTTGTTTACCCAAAACCAACAAATGAAAGCAGGCTAGTGCATTATTGTCTACAGAAGACTTGCTGTTGTAAGAGGGTCATGTGGTTTTGCAAGCAGAGAGAGAGAGAGAGACCAGTGTCAGCCACCTGAAATAGGAAAGGCTGGCAAGAAGCTCCAGTGTGGAAGACAGCCTGATCAAAGCCCTTGTGGTTCATGCAAGAGGAGAGGACTGGCTGTCTAATGTTTCACTTGGAATAAGGGAAACAGAAAGGAACTCTGTGATGAACTGAAAGAAAGAGGTTATCATCTGGAGAACCCTGAGGGGGCAAGTTTCATCAGCAAGACACTGAGTGACTGAGGGAAGTCCTCAATTGTGGATGTCCTGGAACAACAAATCTCTCTCTGAAAACCGACAAGAACCTTCCTGAGCAGTAACCATTTACCTTTCGAGCACAAAAGCCTGGTGAACTTTATAAATGTTAAATTCTGTGCACGGTATAAGAATTGCCTGCAACCAGTGAACTTGGAGGAATGAGAAGTGAGATTGGACTGTGAACCCAAGAACTTTTCTGAACTTGCACACACATCACATACACATGCACTTAGAATTAGAAGGGGGTTAAGTTAGGTTAGTTAAGTCAATAGTGATAAGTTAAAGTGTGATTCTGTTTTCATGTTTAAAGATCATTAAAAGCAACTTTTGTTTAAGTAATCATTTGACAGTGAATATCTATTGCTGCTGGGTTTTGGGGACCTCTGGGCTCGTAACAATTGATTGACAGTTCATTTTGAATTTGATTGATTGTCAGAAATTAAGTGTTCTATGAATGACATTACTTCTTTTCTTTGCCTTGGCATCGCGGACGAAGTTTTATGGAGAGGTAATGTCCACGTCTGCTGCAGGCTCGTTTGTGGCTGACAAGTCTGATGCGGGACAGACTGACACGGTTGCAGCAGTTGCAAGGGAAAATTGGTTGGTTGGGGTTGGGTGTTGGGTTTTTCCTCCTTTGTCTTTTGTCAGTGAGGTGGGCTCTGCGGTCTTCTTCAAAGGAGGTTGCTGCCCGCCGAACTGTGAGGTGCCAAGATGCACGGTTTGAGGCGATATCAGTCCACTGGTGGTGGTCAATGTGGCAGGCACCAAGAGATTTCTTTAGGCAGTCCTTGTACCTCTTCTTTGGTGCACCTCTGTCACGGTGGCCAGTGGAGAGCTCGCCATATAACACGATCTTGGGAAGGCGATGGTCCTCCATTCTGGAGACGTGATCTACCCAGCGCAGTTGGATCTTCAGCAGCGTGGATTCGATGCTGTCGGCCTCTGCCATCTCGAGTACTTCGATGTTGGGGATGAAGTCGCTCCAATGAATGTTGAAGATGGAGCGGAGACAACGCTGGTGGAAGCGTTCTAGGAGCCGTAGCTGATACCGGTAGAGGACCCATGATTCAGAGCCGAACAGGAGTGTGGGTATGACAACGGCTCTGTATACGCTAATCTTTGTGAGGTTTTTCAGTTGGTTGTTTTTCCAGACTCTTTTGTGTAGTCTTCCAAAGGCGCTATTGCCTTGACAAGTCTGTTGTCTATCTCGTTGTCGATCCTTGCATCCGATGAAATGGTGTAGCCAAACTGGTTGACCGTTTTGAGTTTTGTGTGCCCGATGGAGATGTGGGGGGGCTGGTAGTCATGGTGGGGAGCTGGCTGATGGAGGACCTCAGTTTTCTTCAGGCTGACTTCCAGGCCAAACATTTTGGCAGTTTCCGCAAAACAGGACATCAAGCGCTGAAGAGCTGGCTCTGAATGGGCAACTAAAACGGCATCGTCTGCAAAGAGTAGTTCACGGACAAGTTGCTCTTGGTGTGAGCTTGCAGGCGCCTCAGATTGAAGAGACTGCCATCCGTGCGGTACCGGATGTAAACAGCGTCTTCATTGTTGAGGTCTTTCATGGTTTGTTTCAGCATCATGCTGAAGAAGATTGTAAAGAGGGTTAGTGCGCGAACGCAGCCTTGCTTCACGCCATTGTTAATGGAGAAGGGTTCAGAGAGCTCATTGCTGTATCTGACCCGACCTTGTTGGTTTTTGTGCAGTTGGATAACTATGTTGAGGAACTTTGGGGGGCATCCGAGGCGCTCTAGTATTTGCCAAAGCCCTTTCCTGCTCACGGTGTCGAAGGCTTTGGTGAGGTCAACAAAGGTGATGTAGAGTCCTTTGTTTTGTTCTCTGCACTTTTCTTGGAGCTGTCTGAGGGCAAAGACCATGTCAGTAGTTCCCTTGCGCGAAAGTCGCACTGTGATTCTGGGAGAACATTTTCGGCGACACTAGGTATTATTCTATTTAGGAGAATCCTAGTGAAGATTTTGCCTGCAATGGAGAGCAGCGTGATTCCCCTGTAGTTTGAGCAGTCTGATTTCTCGCCTTTGTTTCTGTACACTCTCTGACTCAATTAATGCAGGTCCCGGGTGAGGACCTCATCCAGCTCTAGCCTTAAGGGCTGTTACACTTGTAATGAAACTGCACTTCCCTTTTTCAACAGATGGTATCGAATTTATTATATGTATTTAACATTTGTTTTGTATTTCCAGGTTAGTCTAAAGTTATTTAAATTTACTGCATTAAATTAGTTTTTTGGTTGGTTCAAATTTTGATAACTAAGTATATCCCATGGATAGTGAGGCACATGGAGACTTTAATGAATAATTAATTGCTCACTGATCAAGTTAATGTTAAATTCTACTAAGTGATGAGATGCCTCAGTTTATTAGCTGTAATAAACAACAATTCTTTGATTACCTATTCCTTACAGTTTTATCATTTGTTCTTTGATTTTAACCTAAGCCACAATCTGCTTGTTGTATTATACTGCCATCTGCTGGAACTAAGGAATTGGACAGGAGTACACAGACTAGTCAACAGGAGCTGAGGATGTGGTTTCCTGTTTCATCCCTAAGAATGTACCTTGGCATCATTGTAAGTGAAAGGAATGTGTGTGCAGAAACTAATCTCGGCCGCAAATGGTAGTGAGGAATGAGCTGTTGGTGCAAGTGCTGCTTTTCTTGCCGATACAGGAATAGATACCAAGGGGGTGATTAGTGTGAAGCGATGAGGAGATGAGGAAGTTACGGAGCAAGAGTTTGTCTCCTGAAATGGAGGCAGAGTGAGATCTAGGTGACAAACTCTCTATAGATATTCCACAAAAATATTGTCAAATCTGAAGAACAAAACGGTCTGGTGAGGTGGGTGGTTAAAACACATAATTCCATCATTCACTCTGCCTTTGGTTCCCCCCTTTATACATGCTCCAGATAGCTCCAAACTCAGATATTCCCAACAATCACCTGTTCTCTCCACCATTCCCCCAACCCCTACTCCATTCACTTTCATAGTGCATTGTGGCTCACATCTCTGCTCCATGGCCAAATAATACAGACTCTAGGGGTTGTGTAGCTTTTTTCTATTTCTGTGATTATTCAACATGCTAAAGAAATAACCTTGCAGAAGTTTGGCTTGAAAAATCAAGCATGAGGCTTTTGGGTTTCCAAACTTTGAACAGCAAATGTGCTGCAAAGCCAAAGCAAACTGCTAATACAGCTTCAGGCCAGTACCTGGGCCACCCCAGCATCAGATGGCCAGCTACCAATAATGTAGGGAACTGAGCATCTATATTAATTACACAAGTAAAAACATACTGCTGGAGAAACTCAGCATGTCAAACAGTGTACTTTAAATTACAAAGATAAATTTACATACCAATGTTTCAGGCTTGAGCCCTTCATCAAGGTGTGGAAAAATGTAGGCAGATGCCCGGGCCAAACCTAAAGTTGCAGAAATGATTTACTAGAGTAGTTCTAAGGAAGAGGGACTTTAACCATAAGGTTAGATTTGGGATAGCTGGTTTGTTCTCCTTGAGATACAGATGGTTAAGAGGGGATTTTGATGAAAGGTGTCCAAGGTCATGACAGGTTGACATGGTAAATAGAGAGGAGTAGTTACAGTGGACACAGATTTCAAGCAATAGGTGAAAGACACAGTGGATGAGATCTCACTGCCTTTAAAAGGGAAGAGTCATTCAAAGGAATTGAATAGGCAAGAGGAGGAATAACTATGAGTAATGAGCAGCAGAATGTGGCTGATTAGAGTTCTTGACAAACAGCCAGCAGGGGCCAGATGGGGTGAATAACCTACCTCTGTGCTCTAATCATTCCACGATTCAATGCAGTGACCAAATTTTTAATCCATCTATAGCAGGACCCAGGTTAAAAAAAAACACAAACAGGAAGTGCAAGAGGGAGAATCAGGCACCCATGAGGGGGAATAGAAAGTGAGAAGATAAAGAAAGAACAAAGGGTCAAAGAAGGGGAGAGGGAAAAAAGCAGATCCTGACAAAAGCAGGAAGGAGGAAACAAATGGTGAAGGAGAGAGGGAGGAAAATTAGTGAGAGTGCAGGAAGATAAAAGAGGAAATGTAAGATAATTGAAGGGATGAAATTTGGGAGTAAAGCTTTAAACCAGTTTAGACAATGGAAGCCTGCATTAATTAAGTCAGAGAGAGCCAGTATCCTATGATTTTAATGAAACTGTGAAGTTAAAATGGCTGAGGAATCAACCTAACATGATCATGACTCCAGCTCATGTACAACATATGGCCCAGCTAAGATCAAGGTTTAAGTGACAATGTATTAGTGTAAGAAGTGATGAAAGACGCTGTGATTGTAGCAAAAACATAGAAATGCTGGAGCAACTCAGCAGATCTCACAGCGTCCATAGGAGGTAAAAATATATAATAGATGTTTCGGGCCTGAGCCCTTGAACCTTGAGGAAGGATTCAGGTTATTTTTTTCAAACCTCTCATGGAGACTACAAGATTTGCTGAGTTCCTCCAGCATTTTGTGTTTTGGCTATGCTCTAGTGTAAGGTGCTTGAGGAAGGATTCAGGTTATTTTTTTTAACCTCTCATGGAGACTACAAGATTTGCTGAGTTCCTCCAGCATTTTGTGTTTTGGCTATGCTCCAGTGTAAAGTGCTTATCATTGATCAGAAGTGACATGTACCTTCTGTTTGCTCCACCATCTCCCAAACCTATTTGTCAGCACTTCCAAACGGGCACACTTGCAATAGGATCAAATATTGTGAGCAGGAATTAAAAAGTGGTTAGCAGATGTATGTCACCTCAGGAGCAATTCAGTCACATAATTTAGCGCATGGGTAGTTTTGAGCAAGCTTGCTTTGAGAAAAGCCAGCATGATGCACTGGAAGAGCTGATTGACATTTTTATATAATAAAAGTATGCTAATTATAATTGTTAGCCAATGGCCTTCTACTCTACACGACGTGTAAAAGTACATACAGTTTCTAAATTGAAATACACTTCAGCTACTCCAAAATTAGGTTCACATCTAAATTTCCTTTCATTTTTAATTATTTCCCCCAATGCTAAACTAAAACCATACAGAATGAAACTCACAATCCTGATACAGTCACTTTAATTTCACTAGATTTGTTTATTACTTTGGCAGTTTTTAACTTTAAAAGATCAAACAAATAAGAAAAATAGAGGGTAATAGGCAGTGGGTGAGATTGATGTGAAGTGCACAACTGCACTGCAATGTTCTATGTTGAAATACCTCAGTATTTCAAAAGACAACAAAAAAAAGGCCCTTTGTACCAAGTCAATACCTCATAATTAATCATTACCTCGGGGTGCAGAATTAAATATACATGGTCAAAGTTCAGCTGCCATTTCAAAAAGGATCAATAAGAAAAGGCCTTGAGATCCTTGCATGACATTTAATCTTCCTATTGGTTGATATGGATTAATTACATAACACTTTCACTTAACTAGAACAAAGAATGAAAATCACTCAAACTTACTAAGCACATACTTAAGAGTTCAAAATCACATTTCAAGCTGCTACTGATCCCAACTTCAAAGTCAAATTTAATTTTTTTAATTTAAATTCACACATACAGAAAGGTAACAGGCTCTTTTGGCCCATGAGCTCTTGCTGCCCAATTGCACCCAATTCCCCTATTACCCCCTTATATTTTGAACGGTGGGAGGAAACCAGAGCCCCTGGGGAAAACCCACGCAGACACTGGGAGAAAGTACGAATTTATTACAGGCAACATGGGATTCAAACTCTGGTTCCATTCGCCGGCACTGTAACAGCCTTGCAATAACTGCTACACTAACCATGCTGCCCAAGTTTTGCTTTGTGCTTCAGACATGATTTTAAAAGATTGGAGAGGTGGAAGAATTGTGCTACTGTAGATATTTGTTGCATGCAACAGTTCAAAATCCATGATTTGGTGAGGACTGAATTTATTTGACAAAGTTCTGCAATGGAAATGTTCATCAGACATGTTCCAAAGATTATAAGAATCAATGCGGTTCATGTAGATGGATAACAAGGTCAGTGTGAGTACAGTGGGCTGAAGGGCCAGTCAACTGTACAACTCCATGGCTTTATGCTTTGGGATCACACAAAACAAATTAAAACCCTTGGAATCTGTTATCCATAAATAAATAGCTCCACAAAATCCTGGGAATCCCTTGCTGACAGAATGGAGAGACTCTAAGGTAGGCCATCACCATCTTCCCAAGATAGCCACATGTTCCCTGTAGGATTATAAATCCTAAGAATTTTATCACTGGAATGGAGACCATCTCCAATTTCATTCTCTCCATCAGATACATCCTGATTCCTTTAGCCCAATGGTTTTCAAACTGCCACCCTAAACCAACATTCCACCTGAAACAATCCCTATGCCATGTGCTCTGTGATTAGTAAGGGATTGCTTCAGGTGGAATGCGGGTGGGAAGGGAAGGTTAAGAATCATTGCTCTAGGCCCAATTGTTACTAAAAGAATTTTGCTTGAGAAAAATATTAATTGGCTTATTTCCTTTGGAGTTATGAAACCATGCACATAACAAATCAATTAGGTACGAGTAAAAACAGTGGTTTTCAAACTTTCCCTTCCCACTTAAGCAATCCCTTACTAAACACAGAGCACTTATGGCATAGGGGATTGCTTAAGGTGGTATGTGAGTTTAGGGGGGCAGTTTGAAAACCATTGGGCTAAAGGAAGCAGAATGTAGCCCATTAAAACGCCAGTCACAAGTTGTCCTTTGTGGGTGCCACGCCTGTCTCTCCTCAGACACCATCCTACCCATCTCAAAACTGTTATCATCATCCTTCTCAACAACGCACCTCAGCTGTGCATCCTTGCCAGCTCTGCCATTGAATATCCCACCTCCATCACTTAGCAGGCTCCTGCCTCGAAATTTCACCCTAACACACCTGCCTATGCTTCTGTGGTTATATCGCATTGAGTGGGTCACACCATTCAACACCATTCAACTAGCTGATCTATCTCCCTCCTGTCCGCTTCCTCATTGCCATCTGTGATTCTGCCAACAACCATGCTGCCATCGGCAAATTTGTAGATGGCGTTTGCAGATATATTCATTTCAAGTTTAAACAATAGTTGGCTACGTCAGGGATTGAATCTTTCCGAACAAAGTTTCCTGTGCAAAATCTTTTCAATCATTTAGTCCACTTATCTCTTTGTTCACTGAGTACACATCCACTTCTGCCTCACCCATGTGGATGTGAACTCTGCCTGCTGCTTGTCCCACTCATACTCAATTATTGGTGGGCACAAACTGACGGGAATGGATTCACTCCTGATGCAGCCACTGTGGATGACTTTTAAAACTTATTCCTCCATAAATTTGGCTGGTGAGTTCCCACTCTGTTTCACTATACAAACAGTATGGTGCAAACAGGCTTTTTTCACTGAGGTTCGATGAGACAAGAACAAAAGGACATGGGTTGAGTATGAAAAGGGAAATGTTTAAGTGGAACTTCTTCACTCAGAGGGTGGTGAGCACGTGAAATGAGGTGCCAGCAGAAGTGATGGATGTGGGGTTGATTTCAACATTTAAGAGGAGATTGGATAGATATGTACATGGGCTATGATCCAGGTGCAGGTTAATGGGATTAGGCAAAAAATAGTTCATCACAGACTAGGTAGACCAAAGGGCCTGTTGGGGCTGTAGTGTTCCATGGTTCTTTACAGACATTTCACTGTACTACTTCACTGATCACTTTGATGCCCATGATTAGCTCTGGATTCTTGCTTCTGCTGGCAACTGCATGTTCAGCAAAAGACAAGTTGAAATGAATGTGCCCTTCCAATTGCCTGGGAAATGCATTAGAGGCCATGCACAATGTCTGTTCCCATTCATTATTACCTACAATTAGACATCTCACTCTCTTGGATGTGGGAGAAAACTAGAGCACTCAGAAGAAACCCACATGATTACATGGAGAATGCACAAACACCACACAGAGAGCACCCGAGGTCAGAATTGAACTGGGTCTCTGGTGCTGTTAGACAACAGCTCTACTAGCTCCTATGGTGGCAGGTTAACTTTTGTGCTGGCCGGATCCCTTCTACTCTGTGTCTGCAGCTGGTGCACAGGCATTTGTTGAAACTCTTTACCTATGTTTTTTTTGTAGGACTTGGCCTAGCTCTACCCAAAAGGCCTCACCTTGGAGCATGACCAGATTGAGTGCACAAAGGTTCTCGTCTCTATGCTGAACCTAAAACATTGATCTGAAATTTCTGGCTTCGCCTTGTTCAATTTCTGCAACTGGTGCAGAATGTTAATAATTGTGGTCATGTTGTCACAACACAGGTCTGATCAGCACCTTTCATCAATCGTTACACCCAAGTCTGACTCCCACCTTTGCCTAGATTTAGGAAGACCTGGCTTCAGGGCTTTCCACTTGGAGTAAGAAATACATTGCCATAATAAACTTACGCATGTTCCCCTTTCGAATCAGGGCCTCCATGACACTGCACTCCAGTAGGGCCATAGCTGGACCTAATTTGTCCCTTAAAAAAAAAGACCTTAACTGAAGATAGCAAAAATATGTCCTATTTGAAAATTTATATTTATTTTTAAGCTGTTGAAATGACATAAGCTGCTGCCGTTCATAACAGTCCTTGATATACCTGATCCCTTTCTGGTACCAGGTATCCAGGATCTTGTTATCTATTGTCCATGGTATTAAGCCATTCTGAGTCAGAATTGTTTTTGAAGACAGCCCCACTTTAAGTCCATGCACTGATTAATCTTGTTCCACACAGAAATAATATGTTTTTAATAAGGGAGTGTCTTTGTCACCAAATAACAATTTAGAGTCCCATTTATAAATAAAGTCTTCTGTTATCTCCTCATTTATCATGTGCAGACCAATTTGTGCTCAGAATGGTATACCTCCTCCCTCAAAGAGTGAGGCAGTATACCTCAACTGCGCTGCCCAATAGTATTTCTTAAAGTCTGGTAATCTCAGTCCACCCAGACTGTAATCCCAGATTAATTTCTGCATAGAGACCAAATGAACCTACTTACCTGTGAATTAACATTCTGGAAGAATCTCTGGGGGAATGCCAAGGGTAAAGTCTGGAAAAGGTACTAAAGCCTTGGCAGCACATTCATCTTAATACATTGACCATGCCTACCAACGTAATGGGCAGGGTCATCCATCTGTTTCGGTCCTCCTCAATTTTTTGAGCAAGGGGGTACAATTATAAATTTTGCAGAATATTATCCACCCTGACTCCCAGGTAATTGATCTCCTTTTGTGGCCACATCAATTGACTGGTTTTTTTTAAATTGACTTTAGTCCCCTTTTGTAAGTGGCAAAATTTTGATCTTGTCCCAATTAATCTTGTACCCGAAGGCTTTCCCATATTCCTCCAGGGTAGATTGAAGCTTGCTCAATGAACTTGCTGGGTCTGTCAGATACATCAGCATATCATCTGCAAATGGATTGATTTTGTATTCTTCCTAGCCCACTCTGAACCCCTTGATGTCTGGATCCCATTGAATGGTTTTGCCAGTGGTTCTATAGCCAAAATGAATAGAGCTCGATAATGGGAAGGCTGAAAATATTTGCCCATTGGTCACAACTTTAGCCTTGGACACGTTATACAATGATGTCAGACTACTATTCACAGGTTATAGCTCTGCCTTCAACACCACTGTGGTGATACAAATACCAGACTGTCTGTGTCTGTCTGCATTCCTACCTGCCTACTGTAGGGGACAACCAACTGTACCTGCAGGGAGGTAACCTGGGACACTGGCCCCATATATGTGCTCATGTCAGCCCTTTTGTAGGCAGTAAAGCACAGGGAGCCAGAAGGGATACTGAACCTTGTGTGCAAGTTTTAAGCTAATTAAAGCCTATAGTACAGCCTTCGTGGTTTGAGCTTGTTTATTCACACTGCAGTGCATCATATTTAATTAGTTTAAATTTAAGAGAACCATGGAGAAATTTCTCAGCATAGAAAAGCTGGATATCGACCACAGATCCAGCACACTTTGAGATCTGGAAGCATGCAATCGGGGCAATCATCCACACTCAGGCTGAGGTCATCAACTCATACATAGTACTGCGCATGAAACTGGGCCCATTTGCATACCAGGTGATCATACCAGCCCCCAGTGAATGTACTCTACTCCAGGTACCTGCTTAGCATCAGGCTACAACAACCAGGTGAGGCAGTAGAGGCTTACCTTGGGGCACTGCATGAATTGGCACGCCTGTACATGACCGAGACCCGGATGACTGCTGCGGAAGTGGAGTGACTCAACTAGGATGAGTGTGTGAGGCCTGCGATCAAGAGCAACCTGACAGAGTCTACTGGAAGAAAGCTATGCTTCCCTCGTGAGGTCACTGATGTGGTCCATTCTCTGGAAGCTGCAGCCCCCATGCAGAAACCTTTGATGTTTGCCTGCTGCCTCCCCCAGCCTGGCTAATACAGATGACTGCCACCACTGAGGGGCCCTACTGTGGAGAAGTGATCACCGTGGCCGAACCATCCCACCACTGTAAGTACTGCAGGACCCAGTGTGCATCCAGACACTCCCAGAAGAACTTCCCCATGAAGAACTCGCATTGCTCCCGATTCAGTAAGAAAGTCCATTTTGCCAAAGTGCGTTTCTCCAAACCTGCCAGGAGCATTGCAGCCCTCCATGACCAGTCGGAAGACCCCCTCCAGGCATGTTATTGGGCAGTGCCATTGCTCCACCTGTCACTTCCGCCTACACCGGAGATGTGAATTTCAGTTTGGCCATTGAACAACACTGCCGTCATGTGCTCTCCACAGGTGCAATCTTGGACCGGCTGACTTCTGCCCACACCAAACACGTTACTTCCACCCCGCCGACCCGACAACATGGTCAACATGTGCACACATAGCCAGCTCCAGACAGTGCACTTGTTGCACCTCACGCCTGCACACACTACGTACCAGATGTTGATACTTGCACCTACTAACCACTACTCACTGCCACCAGCTTGAAGCAGCGACTAGGACCCCGAGTTGGTCCTAGTGGCTATTGGACAAAATCCCCCATGGTCTCAGGTGCTCAATGATGGACACTGCTGTCAAAAGCAAGGTAATAAAATGCCTATTCAATAGCGGTAGTACTGAAAGCTTTGTGCATCCGCATGTGATTTATACGCTGGCACTCAAAGTACACCCAGCAAACTTTTCCATTGCCTTTGCATCCCAGGAACACTCTATCACAGCGCTGGGGTGCTGTTCTGTAAATCTGACTGTGGGATGGGAAACGAACAAAGGGTTCAGGCTTCTGGTCATGCCAAAGCTCTGTGCCCCAATTATCCTAAGACTAGATTTCCAGTGCCATTTCCACAGTGTCACTCTAGCTTTCGGTGGCAAACTCCCCCCACGATGCCAAACATTGTGACCATCCCCGCCCCACCTGCAGACTGTCCACCTTACGGGTACCCCCTCCTTCCCTCTTCAACCATGTGATGCCATTCTGAAAGCCCATGGTGGCCAAGAGCAGGAGTCACTGTGCAGCTGACAGGGGCTTCATCAAGGCTAAGGTGCAATGGCTTCTAACAGAAAGGTAATCGAGCCCAGCACTAGCCCCTGATGAGCCCAGGTCATAGTGGTCAAAGGGGACAGTAAACAGAGGATGGTCATCAACTATTGTCAGACCATCAACCAGTACATCCAGCCGAAAGCCTACCAACTACTCCATATTGCCAACATGATCAACGAGATAGCCCAGTACACGGTTTTCTCCACCATTAACCTAAAATCAGCCTATCATCAGCTCCCCAACCAGGCCTGGTATAAGCCCTATTCTGCCTTAGAGGCTGATGGGCACCTTTACCAGTTCCGCCAGGACCCTTTTGGGGTCACAAATGGAGTCTCCGTGTTCCAGAGGGAGATGGATCATGTGGTAGACTGACATAATCTAAGAGCGACCTTCCCATACCTGGACAATGTCCACCATCTGCAGCCACGACCAGCAGGACCATGATACTAACCTGGAAAAGTTCCTCCGGATGGCAGAGGCATTAAATCTCACCTACAATAGGGAAGAGTGCATGTTCAACACCACCTGCCTCGCCATCCTTGAATGCATCGTGGAACATGGTGTCATTGGTCCTGACACTGAATGCATGCACCCTCTGATGGAACTTCCCCTTCCCTATACACTCAAGGCCCTACACTGGTGCCTAGGGCTGCTTTCTTACTATTCCCAGTGGGTTCCCCGGTTCTCAGATAAGGACCACCCATCTTCCCCCTCCTCGCCGAGATGCAAATATCTTTCAGCCGGATCAGAAAGGATATCGCCAATTCTACGATGTATGCCGTGGACAAAAACACCCCATTCCAGGTAGAGTGCAATGTCTCTGATGTTGCCCTTGCTGCCACCCTCAACCAAAGGAGCAGATCTGTGGCTTTTTTCTCCCAAACCCTCCATGGTTCAGAGCTCGGGCACTCCTCCATTAAAAAGATGGCCCAGGCGATGGTGGAAGCAGTCTGACACTACCTGGCAGGCAGAAGATTCACCCTTCTCACAGACCAACGCGTGGTGGCATTCATGTTCAGCACCACCCTCAGAGGCAAGATCAAAAATGACAAGATCTTGCACTGGAGAGTTGAGCTAGCCATCGTCAGCTACAACATTCGGTATTGGCCTGGGAAACAATAACTCCCCTGATGCACTATGCCAGTGCACAGTCCAACCAACTTCAGGCACTGCATGACACCCTTTGCCACCTGGGCATCACGCCCCAGTACCATTTTGTGAAATCCCGAAATCTCCCCTTCACCGTCCAAGAAGTCCAGACCATGACTAAGTCCTGCTGGGTCTGTGCGGAGTGCAAATCGTGCTTCTTCCTCCAAGCACAGGTCCACATAATGAAGGCCACTTGATCCTTCAAGTGATTCAGCGTTGACTTTAAGGGTCCACTACCCTCCACAAACAAGAACGTCTATTTCCTCTCAGTTATAGACAAATTTTCCATCCCTTGCCCCGATACTTCCATTGCCTCCGTTATCAAGGCACTGGTGCAGATTTTTACCATGTTCTGATTCCACCACATTCATCCACAGTGACTGGGATTCTAGCTTCATGAGTGAGGAGGTGCACCAGTACCTGGCCATGCGAGGCATTACATCTAGTCACACAACTAGCTACAACCCCAGGGGCACAGACAAGTAGAACATGAGAACAGGTTAATCTGGAAGGCAGTCCTCCTGGCCCTTAGGTCTAAAGGATGTCCCACAAACTACTGGCAGGAGGCCCTTCCCTAGGTGCTCCATGCCATATGGTCACTCTTATGTACAGCTACCAACCAGACCACTCACAAATGCCTCTTTTCCTTCCCCACAAAATCAGTGATGGGAGTCTCACTGCCAGCATGGCTGATGTCTCCAGGTCCAGTCCCCCTCGGCAGATACATGAGGACTCAAATCTGACCCCCTGATCAAGCAGGTGCTCCTCCTCCATGCCAACCCACATTACGCCTGTGGCATATCCCAAAGAATGTGAGAACACAGTCTCAACTCGGGTCCTGGCACCAGCAGGTGCTCTGCCCGCTGATCCTGGGCACCCTGGCACTTCCAGAGCCCTCCTGGAACCTCCAGAGCCCTCCTGGAACCAACATCCTCCCCCTGCCCATGGGATCCCACTGCCCACATACCCACCTCAGACCTACAACCCCTCATTGCCATGCCCCACCCCGCCCACACTCCCAGCCACCCTGACCACCCCTGACCTACCAAACATTCATTTGGAGCCTGTTCTGCGACAGTCCAAAGTGCAATGGTGACCACCAGATCTCCTGAATTTGTAAATCTGTAAATATGTTTTTCTCTCCCAAATACTCTGTACCTAGCGGACATTCAGCATGAAGACAATGGTGGACAAGGTTTCCCCCACCACCTCCCAAGGGACTCATTTTAAGAAAGGGGTGAATGTGGTGATACAACCACCGTCTGTGACTACTTGCGCCTGGCTGCATTCCTACCTGCGCCTGGCTCCATTCCTACCTGCGCCTGGCTGCATTCCTACCTGCGCCTGGCTGCATTCCTACCTGCGCCTGGCTGCATTCCTACCTGCGCCTGGCTGCATTCCTACCTGCGCCTGGCTGCATTCCTACCTGCGCCTGGCTGCATTCCTACCTGCGCCTGGCTGCATTCCTACCTGCGCCTGGCTGCATTCCTACCTGCGCCTGGCTGCATTCCTACCTGCGCCTGGCTGCATTCCTACCTGCGCCTGGCTGCATTCCTATCTGCGCCTGGCTGCATTCCTACCTGCCTACTGCAGGGGACATCCCACTGTATCTGCATGAAGGTAACCTGGGAGGCTGGCTCCATCTACTCCCTGCCAATCACTGGCTCATGCTGGCCCTAGTGTAGCCAGTAGAGTACTTGGAACTAGAAGGGATACTGAACTTTGTTTGTGTGCAAGTTTTAAGCTAATTAAAGCCTGTAGTACTGCCTTTGTAGATGGAGCTTGTTTGTTCGCACTGCAGTGCATCACAATCACAGTCATAAGCAAATCATTCCCAAGCTTTGGGATCTAGGCCTCAGCACTGCCGTCTATTACTGGATCCCTGACTTCCTGCCTAAATAGCACTAGCTGTAGCAAGGAAGTCTATTGCAGCAACTTGGAAATCGGATACTCATTTAGGTATGGGAAGATGGAATGCATAAATTCAAAGCTGCATTTCGCTCAAGAAAATTACATATAATTTGAGAAATAAATACCCCATATTTTAGTGAATTTGGAGCCTCTTGACCTACTTACCAACAAGCAAATGGGCTCCCAAAATGGCAGACATGCTGTGGAAAATGCAGGAAATTGACCTGCATCCAACACAGGTTTTTATCTGGGCTGATGACATCACTTCCAGTCCACGTGACAGAAACAATGATGTATACAAGTCCAGCGTACATGCCTGTAGGTGTCAATCTTGCACATAGCGTGTACATCACTCGACCACATGTACAGCAATTCCACAAATATGCAATATCTAGCTGTCTTGGTAGAGCAGCTTCACTACATTGGTGAGCCCGACAGTCCAAACGATATTTGGACCTCAACATGGAAAAGTTTTCTTCGAAGCATGCTGTGGGTCTGAAACTGCTAATGTTTTGGACTTCACAACCACGTGTATGGTTTGACCAAGCAGAAGCCCAATTCCACGTAGTAACTTGGGATGAAGAATCGTCAGCAACATTCGAGATCATCAAGGAAGCACTGGCTAATACTGCATTGCTGGTCCACCCAAGATCAGATGTCCCAACAGCCCTGACAATGGATGTGTCCAGTATGGCAGTAGGTGGGGTGCTTGAACAGCACATTGATGGGCATTGGAAACCATTGGCTTTCTTTAGCAAGCACTTAAGATCACCAGAACTCAAATACAGTGTTTTTGATCACAAATTGTTGGCACTGTATCAAGCTATCAGATATTTCAGGTACTTTCCAGAGGCAGGCATTTCACGGCTTTTACGGGCCGCAAGCCACTTACATTTCCCTTCACTAAGGTATCAGATGGATGGTCAGCTTGTCAACAGAGACATTTATCATATATTTCTGAGTTCACGATGGCCAATGAACATATCTCAGGAAAGGCCAACATAGTGGCAAATGTGCTGTCTTTCCCAGCCATACAATCCATGCAGATCTTAGCCCAAGGGGTGGACTATGTTGCGCTCATGAAAGCGCAACAGGCAGATGAAGAAATTCTGCATTACGGAACAAAAGACTCGAACCTGCAGCTGGAAGAAATTCTAGTAGGCCTGGGGGAGCTCAAATTCCTATGTGACGTATCTACAGGTTGTCCTCGTCCAATTTTTCTGGTGGCCTGGAGGTGGCAGGTATTTGACATATTACACGGGTTGGCACATCTATCAATCAAAACGACTGTCCAACTGGTAGCCAACAGATTTGTGTGGCATGACCTTTAAAAACAGATCAGCAATTGTGTGAAGACATGCATTCGTTGCCAGACATCCAAAGTCCAGCAACACATGAAAGACCCACTACAATTTTTTGAGCTGACATATTTGAGGTTTGACCATATACACATGGACAGGTTCGAGTCCATGTGATAAAGTTAAAAAAAAGTATTTGTCCCAAACATTATGGCGGGCATTGTAGAGGAATACACTCAGTCAAGTTGGCCCTTTGAGTCTGGACCAGCCTTTCAGTACAATCATGGCTGTCCGAAATATCAATTGTTTTTTTTAAACTTTGTATGAATGCTGTGTTACCTTCTGAGTCTTCCAGCACTTTTGATTACTGTAGTTATGGCTAATCCTCTATTTCTTTGCCATATTCCTACTCGCTCTCCAACGCATTGATGTACTGTGACTGGAAATCTTCCCATCACCTTGTTGAATTCATTCAACTTCAAGCTTTCAGTAGAAGAGAATTCCAATTCTTCACTACCGTCCAAGTGAGGAAATGTGTCTACTGAATGTATCTGGTATCCTAAAACTATGACACCCAGTTCCAAAGCTATCGCCTCCCACTAGGCCTCCAGCTAGGAGGAATACCCTCACTGCACCCAGTTCTATCAGAATTTTGCATGTTATAATGAGATTTCCTCTCATATTGAGATTTAATGAATACGATCCTAATCAAACCAAACTCTCCTCACATAAATTTGTTCACTGAACCTTGGTTATGCTCTTTCAATGCCAATCATATTTTAGGTAGAGAGACCAAAACTGCATCCATTAGTCCATGGATGGGCTCATCAAGGCTCTGTAAAATTGTAGTAAGATACTTGCTCCTGTATCAAAACCGCTTGTTGAACATCAACATTTCTTAATCTATCACCTCTCCAATAAAACTCTACCATTCTATTAAAGGTGGATGACTTCACATTTATACACATTATATAGCATTTGGCGTGCATTTACCCACTTACTCAACTTTTCTTTATCACTTTGAAGTTTATAATTCTTTATAATTCACAATCCCAACTGATTTATTGTCAGTTATTGGAAGGTAATATTTAAAATGTAACATACATGAAATTCTTTACTTAGTAAGAAGACAGAGAGCCCCCACTTTGTCCAATCCCCCTCACGAAATAAGGCCTCAGCAAGGGATGAACTCACAACCCCTGGTTTACAGGGCCAATGCTCTAACCACTGAGCTATCAGAGCCTTTAGTATGATCATCAACCTAAAAATATAACTAATTTCTCTCAACTGAATATGTCTATAGCAGCTGAAATTCTCAGGATATGAATATTGCAGGGAAGGAAATATTTACTGTCCCTTCCTCATAGACCAGACTGGGTAAAATGGGAAAGTTCATTCCCTCATGGCCATGAGTTAAGTCAATTAACATTTACAGTTATATGCCAGTTTCATAGTTACCACTTACTGATACTTAGACAATAGACAATAGGAGCTGGAGAAGGCCCTTCGGCCCGTCGAGCCAGCACCGCCATTTTACAGATCATGGCTGATCACTACATCAGTACCCCTTTCCAGCTCTTAGTTCCAAATTCTTCACTTTTTAAAAGTTTCTTTACATATAAATACGTGAAAGGAAAGAGGATAATGAAAAAATAGAGATCAAAAATATAGCCTTGATGCACAGTTAAAACTTTGCTGACTGATTGAAACACAGGAATAGACCACAGGTAGATTAAGGTATACAATTCTGTCACCAAACTATGGAATTCGCTTTCAATCACTTATTCCTTGACTTCATCTCAAAGCATCATTTCACTAATGGGAGGTCCATTCCATTGTCTGATAACACTGAGGAAGAAACTGTCCTTGAATAACAAGTCATGTGCTTTCAAACTCCTGTTTCTTCAACCCTACCGGGGTGGGAGGGGACTGAAGAAGAGTGTGTGACTGGAAGGAAAAGTAACTTTTAATGTTAGCTACTTTCCTGAGGCAGAGGGAAGAGCAAATGAAAGACAGGTTAGTTTGTGTGATGGCCTGAGCTGCATTTCCAAATGTGCAATATCTAGCCATCTTGGTAGAGCAGCTTCCAGATGACAATGTGATGCATCCAGCCAGGATTCTTTCTATGACACTCTCCGCTTGCCTGGATCACTGCCTTTTCCACCAGTGCTCTACGTTTGATACTGTACTATTCAAAATGAAGTAGCTATTATCAACCTATTCATGACATTGACCGTTCATTTAATACCCCCATTATTAGCACCCCTTGGCTGCAGAGTACTGCAGTAAGTTAAAACATACGTCAGTAAGGCCTCCAATCCACAATTTTAGCTCCAAATACAACCTAGGCAGAAGCATGTGTGTGTCAAGACACACACCATCTTAGAATTGTTAGTGGTCAACATTCTGAAACTCCCCACTGAGCAAAACCATAGCAGTGCCCTCAAAACCACAACACATCAGCACCCAGCTAATTAGGAGTGAACATCAAATTAGTGTTGTTAATTACTCCATTGTGGCAGTCAACAGTTCCCACCTGCTTCAAAAGAGGATCAATCATCTCAGTACCCAAGAAGAATAGTGTGAGTTGCCTCCACGACTACCGTCCAGTAGCACTAACATCTATTGTAATGAAATATTTTGAGAGGCTAGCATTATCCAGAATTAACACGAACCTAAGCAAAGATCCAGACCCTCTGCAATGTGCCTATTATCACAATCACTCCACAGCAGAAGCAATTTCACTGGCTCTACACTCAACTCTGGATCACCTCAAAAACAGCACCAGATATACAGCTGCTCTTCATCAATGACAGTTCAGCCTTCAGTACCATTATTCCCTCAGTGCTGGTCAAGAAGCTACAAACTCTAGGCCTTTGTACCCCACTTTGCAAATGGATCCTTGACTTTCTCATCAGGAGACCACAGTCAGTATGAATTGGAAACAATGTCTCCTCTTCACTGATTTTTCAACACAGAGATGCGTGCTTAGCCCACTGTTCTACTGTGTGGCCAGGCACAATTCCAATGCCACCTACAAGTTTGCCGATGACTCTACAGTTGTCAGCAGGATCACAAATGGAAATGAAGAAGCGTAAAGGAGGGAGATAGATCAGCTCATTGAACGGTGTAACGACAACAACCTTGTGCTCAACATCAGCAAAACCAAGGAGATGATTGTGGACTTCAGAAGGAAGTTAGTGGAACACGACTCAGTTCTCATCAAGAGGTCAGTAGTGGAGAGGGTCAAGAACTTCAAATTCCTGGGTGTCAACATCTCTGAAGATCTGTCCTGGAGCCTCCATGTTGATGCAATTGCAAAGAAGGCTCGCCAGTAGCTATACTTTGAGGTATCTGAGGAGATTCAGGATGTCACCAGAGACTCTCATAAACTTCTACAGGTGTACTAAGGAAAGTATTCTGGCTGGTTGCATTACTGCCTGGTATAGAGGTGCCAACTCTCAGGACAAGAATAAATTTAGAGGGTTGTTAACTCAGCCTGTGTTGTCACCAGCACCAGCCTTCACTCCATTGAGGACATCTACACGAGGTGATGTCTTAAAAAAAAAGCCTCTATCCTCAAAGACCCGCAACACCCAGGCCATGCCCTCTTCACTGTGCTACCATTGGGAAAAAGGTACAGGAACCTAAAGACGAGCACTCAGCCGTACATGGACAGCTTCTTCCCCGCTGCCATCAGATTCCTGAATAATCAATGAATCAGATACTGCCTTACTATTCATGGACTATTATTTTCATTTTTTATAGTAATTATTGTAAAATGGTTATAATAGGTATGCTTGCTCTATGATGTTGCCGCATAACACCAAATTTCACGACTTGTTCATGACAATAAATTCTGATTTTGATTTTCATTTCTGATCAATAAATAGGAAGAAAACTTATTTTGTCATCCAAACCATTTCTCTTTTAAATATTCTTTACCCAGCCTAGATGTTTTCGCTCTAATCTCCACATACCTTGAGAGGAAGAATGAAGCTCCATTCTATAACAATTCCCTGGACCATCCTTACCATCTTCACTGACAAGTTATCTGAAAGCTCTTCTCGCAATGATTTGCAAAATCTTTAATAAATACATGTTCTCAGTGTGATTGAAAGCTGGCATTAAAATATTATTTAATCCTTTCCTAAAAAGAACCATTGGAATGGACAGGAGGCCATGTAGCTATGAAGGTGTCAGAAGCATCTGAGGCAGTGACAAGATATACAGACATTTAATGTCTCTGAAAGCTCTCTTTTGCTTCTTCATAGTAGTGCTTCTTTGTGGGTATTTACAGGACAAACAAAGGAAAACTAATTCAGCAGATTTCTAATTACTCTGATGGTTGAACTTTTTGTCTTACATTACAAGAAATGATACTTTCTATTCTATTATTAACACTGCTTCTGCTTCACCAAGCCAATCAGTCGCTCTGTTCCCCATCACCAACAACACTACTTTGTCTCCTCACATCACCACCACCAATCTGATAGAGGAACGCAGACATGCCAAATTGAGATCGACTGGAGAGGGGGTAAAACTGGACCTTCTCTTCATGAATGAGGCAAGATAAGTCACTGAAGTGTCTGTGGGGGTGCACTTTGAGACCAATGCCCATAATACTATTAGCTTTTAAATGCTTATGGGGGAAAAAAATAGGTCTGGTCCTCAAGTTAAAGTGCTCACTGAGGGGAGGCCAGTTTTGATGGTGTGAGATATGAACTCTCAAAAGTTGATTGGAAGAGGGTGTTTGCAGATCTGACAAATTGGAGGCTTTTAAAAGTGAGATAGGAGATGTTCAGGGACAGCATGTTCCTGTAGATTGAAGGGCAAGGCAGGAAGATTTAGGAAACCCTGGTTGATGCAGGACATTGAGGTTCTGGTTAGGAAAAAGGAAGTATATATCAGGTACAGTATAGGCACCTAAATTTAATCAAATTCTTTGAGGTGTATAAGAGATGCAGGAGCTCACTTAAGAGAGAAATCTAGTGAACGCTTTGATGGATAGGGTAAAGGAGAATACTCAAAGATTCTGCAAATACAAGAGCAAAAAGGTAACTAAGGAGAGAACAGGTCCTCTTTAGAATCAATGTGGTGTCAATGCATGGAGTCACAAGAGACTGTCAAGATCTTGAATGAGCATTTCACAACTGTATTTACCCTGGGGAAGGAATTGAAAACTAATGAATTAAGGGAAATGAAAGTGATGTCTTAGAACACACCCATGATACATAAGGGGAGCCATTGGAAGTCTTAAAATGCATAAAGAAATAAAATCCACAAAGCCAATTCAAGTGTATCCTTATCATTTGTGGTAAACAAGGGAAGCAATTGCTGAGGTCACGCAGAGACATTTGCATCATCTTTAGCCACAGGTGAAGTATTGGAAGGAGTTGAGGGTGGTTAATATTCTGTTGGGTTACGAAAAGCTCCAAGAAAAAGGCAGGGAACTACATCCAGTGGTGGAAAATTTGCTGAAGGAGATTCTGAGGGATTTGAGTTATTGGCATTTGGAGCATCAGCATGGACTGGAGCATGGAAAATTAATAGAATTTTTGAAGAGTAAGATTGATGAGGGGAAGACAGTGGACTTTGTCTACAATCATGAACTTTAACAAAGCCTTTGCAAAGCTCCTACATAGTAGGCTAGTCCAGAAGGCCAGATCATATGGCACGCAGAGCAAGCTGGTCAAATTAGATACAGAATTGGTCTGGTGGTTGAAGACAAAGGGTGGTGGAGGATTGTTATTCAGATTGAAAGCCTGTGACTGCTGGTGTGCTGCAGTGATCAATGCTGAGCTGTTCATCATTGATATTAATAACTTTGATGACAATATAGTTAGCAAGTTTGCAGATCACACCCAAATTGGTGATATAGTGGATAATGAAGAAGGTTATCTGACATTACACAGGATCTAGTTCAAATGGGAAACTTAGACAAATGTTAGATATTGTACTTTGGTAAGTACCAAACAGTAAAAAGATTTGTAAATTGTGTTTTCCAAGTAATCTAACTCGTACAGTAATGAGGATGCTATGGTTAACATAGCAGTTAGTGCAATGCTGTTACAGCGTCAGTCATCAGGACCTGGGTTTGAATCCCACGCTGTCTGTAAGGTGTTTGTATGTTCTCCCTGTGTCTGCATGGGGTCTCTGGTTTCCTCCCACCATTCAAAAAGTACCAGGGGTTGTAGGTGAATTGGGTGTGATTGGGCAGCATGGGCTTATGGGCTGGAAGGGCCTGTTACCGTGCTGTCTGTTTAAATTTAAATTATAAATTTACAACAGACAAATAAATAAGACAACAATGTAGGGAGGAATGTTGCAGAAGTCAACTAGTGGATAACATTGCAAACATACTGCACACAATAAATGATAGAGCACTGGTGAGTGTAGCCAGTGATGAATGCATTTGGCATATTCACCTTTATTGGTCAAGATGTCATGTTACAATCGTACATGTTGATGAGACCACACTGGGAGTATGGTCTATTGCACACATGTCAAACTCTGGCCCACAGGCCAAATTTGGCCCGCGATATAATTATATTTGGCCCGCAAGATCATATTAAATATATATTAGAGTTGGCCCGCTGGCTGCCGCGCCAGTATAGCGCATGCACACTGAAGGTGAAAATGAAGACGCCGGAGGTGTGGAGGGATCTCAGAGTCCCGAATCCCGGGGATCGGAGCGCCGCACTCACCCCGCCCGGCTCCCGGACACACAGACACGGCTGGAGTTGGGGTCCATCCTCGCTGGGTCTGCGCTTCAGTGGCGACGCCGGACCGAATGTCTCGTTGGCGATGCCTTCCCCCTCGCTCCGTGCGCAGCGGACCCTGCCTCCCGCTCCTTTTGTTGGAGACGAGCCCGGCGCCATGAGATTGCAGTTTAATCCCTCTCCAACCATGGGAGGGGGGTGGGAGCAACGCGCTCTTCTCAGCCAATTCCTCCACCACCCTGGACGCCGGCGTTTCAACGGGGGGTTCGGGTGCCTTCGTCAGGCGACCGACCTGTTGGTCCAAGACAAGGGGAGAGCGTACAAACTCCACACAGACAGCACCTGAACTTGGGTGAACGTGGAGCTGCGACCCCACATTCCACATCAGGACTGTGTGTAAGATTGGGAGCAGTGAGACGGAAGCTTATTTTGTTCCTGTGATTTAAGCCTTTCTTGGGGTGGGGGGTGGGGTCCTTCTCTGACCACTTGCCTAACAATTAACCTAATCAGATGTGGAGTTACCACAATACAACAGTTCTCAACCTTTTTCTTTCCACTCGCGTCCCTGTGCCATTGGTGCTCTGTGATTAGTAAGGGATTGCTTAAGGTGGTCTGTGGGTGGGAAGAAAAAGTTTGAAGACCACTGCTTTAATCATCCCTCATTGACTCGTCATGTGCACGGTTTCAGAACGCTAAAGGAAATGGGCCAATGACAATTTTTCTCAAGCAAAATATTTCAGTAACAATTGGGTCTAGAGCAGTGATTCTCACCCTTTCCTTCCCACTCACATCCCACCTTAAGCAATCCCTTACTAATTACAGAGTTCCGATGGCATAGGGCACACATGTCAAACTCTGGCCCGCGGGATATAATTATATTTGGCCCGCAAGATCATTTCAAAAATGTATTAGAGGTGGCCCGCTGGCCGCCGCGCCAGTATAGCGCATGCACAGTAATACAACAAATCCCAGAATGCATTGGCGTCAGCCTGCTAATCGCCCCCACCTCCTCCGTTTACGTTGCAGGGTCTCACCGTGGACTCTGGTTTTGGGGCCTGGCCGGTGTCAGGGGAAGCCAAGGCCACTTCCCAGCGCCCAGAACCGGAGGCCTCGGGCCTGACCTCGCCAGGACCGTTGCCCACTCCCCCTCCCTGCCGCAGGCCAATCTGCGACTCACGGTGACGGGGCCGCTGATCCGCTGAGATGTCGCCCTGCAGCGAGAGCCGATGCCCCGCACTGTCGTTGTCCAACCCGATCGCCCGCAAACCCCGCCCTCCCGCACACAGGCCTGAGTAAGGATTATGAACTTTAATCTCAGGATAAAACGATCTTCCAATAGTTTCATGTCACAGTGATAAATATATTCCTGGTTAAAAATGGTCCTGCACCTGGATACAAGCTCATTAGGCATAAAACTTGAAAAGTGTGTAAATCAAAGGATATCTGTACCAATGGAAAAAGGGCATGGCAAATAACCCTGCTAGAGTTCATGCCCACAATCAGTCACCCATTTGATTGTTTCAGGAATCATGTTATTCTCCCACATTCTCAATAGCCCTCAGATTTTACTATTCGACAGCACACTAGCAACATTTGACAAATCCTCTATAGAGAAATATTATTTATTGAATAATTTATTTCTCATTTGTTAATGCTTCTGGAAAGAGTTTATCCAAAACTATTATTAACCTTTATTTTAATAAGAAAAAGTTTAACATTACATATGTTGAAAGAAGAGAAAACATGCAGATGTTGTTGAAAATTTTCAATAAATATTTAGTTCGGCCCTCGACCTAGTCCAAGTTTTTAATTTTGGCCCTCCGTGAATTTGAGTTTGACACCCCTGGTCTATTGGGTCACTGAGCTATGGAAGGATGTCATTAAACTAGAAAGGGTGCTGAAAAGATTTATGAAAATGTTACTGGGAGTGGAGGGCTTGATTTATGAGGAAAGTCTGGATAGATTGGGACAAGAGGCCGAGATTTGACCTTACAGATGAGGGGCATAGACAAGGTAAATAGTCATAGTCTCTTTCACCCCCCCAGGGTAAGGCAGTCTAAAACTAGAGGACATAGATTTGCAAAATTTTAAAAGGGACCAGAGTATGGTAGGTATGTAAAATGAGCTGACAGACAAGGTGATAGAGGCGGTACAATTACATTATTTAAAAGACTCTTAGATACGTTGATAGGAAAAATTTATAGGGGTGTGGGCCAAATGGGACTAGCTTGATTGACAAGTTCACCTGCAACTCACTCTTTATGTCAGGCATCCTTTCAAAGGTCTCCATCTGCATTATACCTACTTACAGAACAGCTGGTAAACGTGGGTCAATGCCTTGGCAACTCCCCGGGAAGCAGATGTGAATGTGAGAGGAAGCACCTTCCCTGATTTAAAATTTCAATTTCCCCTATTTCTCAGATGGAATCGATAAGCCTCCAGTAAAATGACAACAGACCCGGAATAAAATTTCAGACCTCATCTTATCTTCAGAATCACGCTGACAGCATCAAATCAAAAACCTGTGTTGGCTATTATCCTCCTTGAATTGTAATAGCTTTATAAATTCCACAAACTTCACATTCATCTTGACGCACCATTAATGAGAAAAAAAAGTTAATATGCAAAAGAATGCTGAAATTTCCATGCTTAGGCCATAAACTTTGGACCGATTTTACACCAATGTGGAAAGACAGAAAAGTAAACACATGAGATTAGAATAGACTGTATGTCCTTGGTTGGGGGGGGAATTGCACAGCAGAAATTTTTAAAGAAATCTAAATCTTCACTGCATTAAAATCCAACGTACGATCATTTCCAATAACTGTGTCAGCAACTTAATCCCGATTAATTACAGAGGCTGACAGACATATTGTACTGTCTACCCTGCCACAGTCTCACCTCTTCCTTCCCACTGTCTGGTACTCTGCAATACACATCTCCGGATGAAGGGTCATAGGAATCAATGTGCCTGGAGCATGGTACAAATTTCCCTCCAATGTAATTCTCCAGCACTAAATGTGTTCTCTGGTGAGCCATTTTGGGCATGATTTCTTCCTGCCTCCCACCAGCTCAGCGATACGATGCGACCCAACATTGACAATAACAGCGACCTCCCCCCACCCACCCCCTTTAAAACGCCTCGCCGCCCAGCCAGCTATTGATTGATGGCGGGGCCAGCCAATCACCATCCAGATGGCATCCACGAACGTCAATCAGCGATCCCATTTTCCAATCGGCGGCCGAGGGTGCGGCCCATTGATGAGCTCAGGGAGCGACTGTCGTGGTTCAGGGAGAGAGGGAGAGAGCACGGGAGGGAATGGATCGTTCCATTCACCAAGGCAGCATCAGAAATCAGGCTTACCCCTCCCCACATTCACATCATCATAGAGCAATTTACACGGGCGAATTAACTTACAAACTCGCACATCGGGATGTCACAGTGACAGGAAGAAGGTGCAAACTCCAGGGGTTGGGATCGAACCTGGGTCACTAGAATTGTTAAAGGGGCAACTCTTTGCCAGTTCAATGGAAGAATCGGAACCCCAGCAAAGCATTTTGTTCAATGCCCCATTTAATGAAACTGCAGTTTTAACAGATACATAAGATACATAAAACAGTTATTATCCAGAGAAAGATTCAGCACCAATCAGGCCCTTCAACCCCCCACCCTGGTTCTACCACTCACCACATGCCAGGTGAAAATGAACTTCCCAGACATTTTGAAGATGTAGGAATCCACGTGATCACAGAGAGAAAGTATAAACTTCAAACAGGTAAAAGCAGAGGTCAGAACTGAATATGGATTGATGGAAATGAGATAGCAGCTCAGCAGGTTTATCGGCTGAGAGTACAGCCTTTTAAGTAAGCCATTATTTTTTAACGTATATATATTGTGCCTCAGGTCCCTACCTCCCACTTGTGTGAACATAACTTGCTCATGAGGCCAACAAAACAGATCCACTCACTTTGATTGTGTTTGCATCCGACTGGATTAGGTTCATAATGACACAACAATTCCAGGATCTAATGTTGCTCAACCAATTATTTCACCCCATGAAGACACGTTTAAAAAAAAAGATCAGTGCAGAGCTGAGGCAGGGTGGGGATGGGGGGGGAAGTGCAGATTGGAGGAGGCACCAGTTTTGTGTAGGGTTCCAGTTGGCATGGCTTGACAACGTGATGCCCTAGTACAAAGGCATCTTGTTCACCTTTGTGGGGAATTTCAAACAGGCTGTAGATCTTGAGAGGTGAAGAGAGGACCAGCTGGGGTTAGGAAGGGATTGGCCTGACACCAGGGCCAGGAGTAGTGGGAGGGATTCAGTGCCATTTGGAACACAAAATATTAAGGAACAAGCATGGGGTGGGGGGTAGATCAGCATCAGAGATGGGGTATAAAGAATTGGGTTGATCAGAGATGCCATTGTATCAGGGAGGATGGAAACTCAAAGTCACTATCATCAAGGATCCTCAAACCACACACCCCCCCTCCCCAACCCAGGCCATGCCCTCTTCTCACTGCCACCATCAGTGAGGAGGTACAGGAGCCTGAAAAGGAACACCCAATATTATAAAAACAGCTTCTTCCCCTCTGCCATCAGATTTCTGAATGGATAGACACTACCTCACTTTTTATTTTCTTTTGCACAAATTAATTTATTTTTTAAACTTGTAATGTATAGTAATTTTTCACCTGTAATGCTACCACAAAACAATGAATTTCATGATACATGTTCATGACAGTAACTTCTGATTCTGGTTCACTCCATGCTGTCAGTCATGGTCTTGCAAATGTCTTGATTCCAAATATAGTTCTCACCTTGTGTGTAATTATGCTCCATTCCTTGTGAGAGTCGACATATGAGAACTAATGGGTTTCCCTTTCCCATCATCTACCAAATTACTTATTATGTATCTACAGTATTCCATTACTTTATAGTTCAGTGTGACAGAATTGTGTTATTATTAATCTTTAATAAAATTATATACATTAGAAAACATTTTGTGGGTGGACAGGGACACAGGGACACACAATTACTCAGAGAGAAGCCATTTTTGGAGATGCAGAGCAATAAAAATTAGAATTGAATGGTTCATTCAATTGCTGGAATAATAGTGTTTGCTAAGGAGAAGCACCTGTGTACACAAAGAGGACTTTTGATTCAGTGGCCAGAAGACAGAGAGGAGTCATTTGCTTCTGAGGTGGTTTGAAGAAACATAAAAGACACCAGTGATGTCATGTGATAAAAGACATTTCAGAAAGACATCTTTAATACTGCACCAAGAAACAGCTGAGGTCAGAAATGCAGTAGCCTCGAGGGAGTGAGGTACTGTTCTTATTGCATTCTCTTTACCATGGGAGATACACAAATCACTGGCAAGGAAGAGCCTCTTCAGCCGTCTCTTTGAAAAGAGGACAGTTTCACCATGACCATTTTTACATGGCCACTTCATATAACCCTTGCCGAACTTTGTGAAATCATTATGGAAGAAAACACAAGAAGAAATAATCCTCTGAAAACAACTCTCCAAGAATTTCATGAATTTTGAGAAGTCTAATGCCTCTCACCTACTCCATAATTACTTTTGATAAACAATTTAAAGAATCTGAGTTTCAACACAAAACTGACTGAACTTTAAAAATGTATTCTTTTTACAATCGTGCCTAAACTATAATGGTTTTGGTTTTGCCACACTTGCATATAGTGAGGTTAAGTTAATGTTAAGTAAGAAGTGCTATATTATTAATAGTTGTCAATAAAAATTATTGTTTTTAAGATACCATTGTCTTGGTGAATTTCTATTGCTGTTGGTCTAGGTCATAACATTCAGAAACACTTTTTCAAACATTATATAATGCTATGAGAACCATTGCAAGTTCAGAAGGCAATTACAGATGACATTGCACTATACCTAGGAACCTTATCTGTTTACAATTGTTGGTACATTGGTAATTAAATTTGTTTTTTTTTTCACTTGGCATTAGTCCCCAGTCTACTGGCAGGTGCCAGAATCTTGAACAAAGTTTCATAAAAGGGTCCCAATCTGAAGCGTTGATTGACCATTTCTCTCCAGGGATGCTGCCTGACCTATTGTGTCCCTCCAGCTTCTCATAATGTGCTCAAGATTTCCTGTTTCTCATGCATATAAATGTGCATTTGCTTTGTTTCAACTTCATCTTGTGCACATCTGATCTCTTTAAGATTTTCATCTGAAGTTAGAAGATTTTTTTTTCTTCTTCTGTCCTCAAAACACTTAGGATGACTTGTTCCTTGAGCGGGTGAGCATACTTCGAATGAGACAATTGAACATTGCAACATAATCCACCTGTCTGAGAAAAGATAACTGAACAGCAATAAAGAAACAGCTTGTACTGTATCACAATGTCATCTATCCCATCCTTAAGCTGACCCAGAGCCTTAAGAGTGTAGTCACTGGCAAATATGGAAGCTAATTGGTTCATAGTGAGGTCTTCTAAGAACAGTAAGATCATCTTGTTTTCCATATACATGTCCACTGATTACCTTTTGCTATGATATCTCTCCTGATGACCTGAGGAGATGGACTTTGAGTGGCACAGTGACACACCCAATAGAACACCTGCCTCTCAACATCTGAGATCCAAGTTCAATCCTGACTTTGGGTGTTGTACATGTGTTGCACATTCACCCTGTGACTGTGTAGGTTTCCTCTGGGCACTACAGTTTGCTCTCACATCCCAGATATGTGGGCTGGGAGGTTAATTGGTCATTATAGTAGAGAAAAGTGGTGGATTATGGGGGGAGTTGATTGGAATGTGGGAGAATTTGTGTAAATGGGAATTCAGTGGGATAAAGGGCCTGTTTCCATTCTCAATATTTCTATGAAATGGGCCGCACAGTTAGCATAGCGGTTAGCACAATACTATTACAAAACCAACGACCCGGGTTGTCCTGGGTAAACTTGTACCTCTCACTTTGATCGTTTTAGATTGGTCACAGTGTTTTGAGCTACCGCAAGAAAATAGACACACATGCCGAGAGCACTTCAGTTTATACAAATGTTTATTACAAATTCAAAAGCTGATTTCAAACTACAATATGCAAGCCCTTCCCAATTATACTTATCAACGCCTGGACTGGTCCCAATTGCCGAAGCAAGGCAATGACCGCACACTTGTAGTAGGTTGTCGGGGCGCCGGTAGCAGCTTCTCCACCTCCCCCAACCGGGATGTTGGCTGGACTCTCGAAGTTCTTCTTCTTGCTGAGAGATTTTGCCACCTCTCGGAGAGTCTCAAACTTCAGCAGTGGGACAATGGCTTATATTACCCAAAAACTGCTTACCCAAGCGCCTATTCCCAGCACAGCAAGAAAGATAAGCGAGCAAGCTAGCATGCTAGGCTTCTATCGAATAACACAACTTTCAGCTTATCACTTTGAATACAATGGTTTATTTTGCGTCAAGGTTAGGTCTCTGCCTGAAAGACTGTGACCAAAGCAAGCAGGAAGATTAAATGTTCTTGGTACACAGATGTCTTTTTGCCAGATAACTGCATCTCTGGCCCCCATGGTGGAATTTAGCTTATGTCTGCTGAGTCTCAAACAGGTTACTGATTCTCAGCCTTGCAGGAGCAAAAACATGGTTTAAATCCTCCACTACAAGGGTTTGAATCCAGCTCTGACTTTAAGGAGTTTTTACATTCTCCCCGTGTCTGCGTGGGTTTCCTCCCACCCCTCAAAAATGTATGGGGTTTATAGTTTAATTAGTGTATTTGGGTGGCCCTCGACCATGGGCTGAAGGAGCCTGTTACTGTGCTTTATATCTAAAATGGCACCGTTGGCATAGCCGTTAGTGCAACGCCTTTACAGCACCAGTGAATTGGGACTGGGATTTGAAACCCGCACTGTCTGTAGAGTTTGTACGTTCTCTCCATGTCTGCATGGATTTTCCCCGGGAGCTCCGGTTCCTCACCATTTGAAAAGTGCTTGGAGTGGAGGTTAATTGGGTGTAAATTGGGTGGCACAGGCTCGTGGGCCAAAAT
Organism: Narcine bancroftii; assembly: GCF_036971445.1. Classification (NCBI taxonomy): domain Eukaryota; kingdom Metazoa; phylum Chordata; class Chondrichthyes; order Torpediniformes; family Narcinidae; genus Narcine; species Narcine bancroftii. The sequence goes on along the minus strand of NC_091474.1, from coordinate 204,283,347 downwards.
GGCCTCTTATTGCACTGTATATCTAAATTTAAAATATCTTTTATGGTGATATTAACAGATGGATGAAGGCTTGGTTTCACATCAAATAATGATGCTTCTGTTACTACACACTGCCTCAATATAAAAAAACTAGCATTGACTTAAATACTGTGCTCAAGTCCTTGGGGAATTATTGTCTTCAGCAGCCAATGCTAAACTTGCCCAAGCAGCAGATGTAGGTTCTGCTCCACCCATTGGATCACATGGGATTGAAAGTGAGATTCATCGTGCAATTTTGGTCATCACTCACAGCTGCTCCCATTGTGGTTCAGATAGGGCCATAGGGAACAGGCCCTTCAGCTCAACTTATCCGTGCAGGCCATGATGCTCTCTACCCCAATCCCCTTTTCCTGCATTTGGGCCCATCCATCCTTTTTGCTATCCATATAATTTTTAAACACTGTGATTGTACCTGCCTCTACCATCTCCTCTGACACCTATTTCCACATATCCATCACCCTGGTTGTAAAAACAAACTTGCCCCTCAGATCTTCTTTTAATATTTCCCCTCTCACCATTAACCTATGTACTCCAGTTGAAGACTCTTGGAAAAGAACTGTCCATCTTTGCCCCTCAAAAATTTTGTAAACTTACATTGATTCACCCCAAAGCATCCTGCACTGCTCCAGTGAGAACTAGCAGCTTGTTATCCATCTGTTAATCTTAGCCGATCTTAGCTATCCTTGTAACGAAAGCCCTTAAATCTAGAAAAGATCTTGTTGAACCTCTTCTGCACTTTTTCTTGCACACCTACGTCATTTCTGTTGTGTGTTGACTAGAACAGCACACAATATTCCAAGAATGGACTTATCAATGTCCATACCACAGTATGATGACCCAACTCTTACAATCAATGCCTCTGCCATACAATCTCAGTACCTTCCCAGCTATCTTATTCATTTGTGTTCCATTCTCCAGGACCTGTTTCTAAGGTTCCTGTCAATGACCTTATTTGCCTGGATGGTATTCTCTGCCTGAAGGAGGAGGTTTCTCCCTACTGAGAAAAACATCTACAAGAAAGTCTACGGATGTTGGGATCGAGTGCAATGCACAACAGTACTGGAAAAACTGATGAGGAGCCCTGGCTCGAAACATGGGTTAGTTATCCTTTACTTCCTATAGATGCTGCATGACCTGCTGAGTTTCTCCTGCATTTTTGGGTACTGCAGCCTTGGGTTTTGCCTCACCTTCGGATTAACTCAACAGGGAGAGAATTGTTTCACACAAAGTGATTCCTGTCCTCATATAGTCAATAAAACTAAGCAATAAAAGGTCTTCTCCAATCAATGCTTTGCCTTTTGAGGTTTTATCTGTCAGGACTAAAAAAAAGAGAGTTTTAATTGGTGGTTAGTTGATCTTTGGCCAGTATTGCTCATGGGGTGGCACTTTTGTACACTCAGTTGACTGCCAGCTGTGCTCCTCATCAGCAGGGAACATTGTCAGGCCCTGTAACTTTATTTTCATCATAAAAATAATAGGTGCTCCTTATGTCGCCGAAGGCTGTGGGACAAGGACCCAGTATCGTAACAGACATCACTCTTATGGCATCTTACATTTTTGCACAATCCATTGAATAAAAGAAGCATAGAAATTTACAGCATCAGAGGAGGTCAATCAACCCACCATCACAACGATGGCCAAAAATGAGTGTGCGCATCACAGGGCTCTGGGATGAGAGCTGGGAAATGAAAGTAGGTCTCAGGTGCGCAGCGTTTGAATGAGGTGAGGGTTTATGACTCTGCAACTCTTTGAGACAGGGTACTGTTGATTTGGGGATTTTTTCCCCCCCCCTCAGCTCTCTTTCAACCTTCCATTACTTCAATTACATTTTTGTCTCATGATGGTCTACTCCCTGCCAAGGAAAATAGACCTGCCCAGGTCTCTCAAAGTGATCGTCTCTCAAACTTTCCTTCTATAGTTCAAAACGAAAACAATCTGAGTCATCAGGTCACTCCTCACAATGATAGTCCTCCAGAACTGACCATATCCTATAAATCTTCTCTGCATCTTCCCTGATTTTATCAAATCTTCTTGCAATGTGGTGACCAGAGAGAATATTGTTCTCCAGCTGGTCTCAACATAGAAAACCTATGAGTGCAGAGCAGTGAACATTAGTCTGAGAGAGAACATTGGCCCTTCCAGTGAATTTGGATTACTTTATAAAGGTTGCAGTTTTGTTACCTTTCCAGTCCCTCCAGATGCCTGTTGTAGGTAGTCCTGAACTCAGAAGTAGGTAGGTGGGCAGGGATTACTGCAGTTCAGTTGGCCATGGATCATGTGATAGTCTGAGATCTTTATTGTCAAATAGTCCTTTATTCAGTCGACTAGAAGCTGAGCTAGCTCATCGATGGTGATTGTGAATCTTATCATCAATGCCTGCTTTCTGCGAGAGGTGGAAACCACCTTCCAGAACCAAGGTCACTCCATTCGCTTTCCTCCAGCTGCATATTGGGCTTGCACACTCAGAGGATGAGCCTGACATAGCCACAGACCTGCTCACTGAGGCAGAAGAGAGAATGTGCAAGACACCATGGCCCTCTGACAATAAGCTGTTCATGTTGAGTCCCTGAAAAAAGTGGAACCACTTCCTTTAGCTCAGAAGTCACATAAATAGAATGGAAGAGGCAAAGGAAGGATGAAGAAAGTCCATAGATAACAAATGCTCACCTGCAATGCAGAGACAAATGAGGTTACAGTTTGGAGGGGATCATGGAATAAATTGGAGCGTTTAGATATAGAGGTCAATGCCACATACAATCAAAGCTGGAGTTAATCGTCATGTACATCATGTCCTTGATAAACCATCCTGTTTATTTTATTGTTATTTTCAGTAGTTTAGAGTTAATGTTTTAATATTCTTGTCAAGGGATTTGAACTGGCCTCTCAACATAACATGAGAGATAGTCTTGAGCATCACCTCAGTTAATGTCGAGTGTCCAGTATAACACAACAAAAATATTCTGGGGATTAAAAGCGAAAAATATGATCTACTTTCTCAGTAAACAACTTTCTACTTTATTTCATCGAGTCAGAGCCAGGCCCTTTGTGATAACTTCACAGCTTTGTAGTTGATTGATGGGGTGAATCAATGCATTGGTTAGAAGATCAGAGGCTGATAGCACACACTGTTGGTGATTACAACCATGTGGCAGTACAGATCTCTAGTGAGTTGTAAGGTGGAGTGGTTGGATGTGGGCATGAAGCTGTAATCCTCATCCTGTTGAGCTACTAATCTTAGTCACATATTTACAGAAAGGACGGAATGAAGGTCACAACTCTGCACATTATACAGAATTATAATGCACAAATGGATCACTAGGTCGAGTTGATTTCTGCCAGGATTCATGCTCCAAAGAAACCTTCTTCCATCCTACTTAGCTTCCTTTATCAATATGCACTTTGACCTTTCCTTTTCCAAATACTTAAGAACATCAAATATCTCATGAGTTAGCCATCTTCCACATTCTATCCATGCTCTTTGTACCATGGAGTCATGGAACCATTGAGCTAAATAGCACAGAAATAGGCTCTTTAGCCCTCCATGTCTATGCCGATCTTTTTGTCCATGTAGGCACCACCTTTCCTAACATTCCTAATGTACTTGTTGCCCTGCATTGAAACTCCTCTCTACTCCCCACTGACAAGTTGAAACATCTTATTGACATCTAGCCTATGAAACCTTTTCCTTATCATAAAGATCTTTCCAAGTTATTCCTTATCCAGAGACATCCCAGGTATTTCGCTTTTGACATCCTTAACCACCTTCTCCAAAGACTTTTCATCCATTCTGTCATCTGGAGATCAGACTGTACATACTACTTCAAGGGTGCTCCAATCTTTATAAGTTTGTCAGATTTGTTCTGTCTTTAGTTCTAATTTTCTATTTACATAATTGTTGCATTTTATGTCTCTTTCTCACGCAGTCATTGTTAGTTTTCACTGCATCCTCCAGTTTGCCTTCATCTGCTAATTTTAAAATCATACTCCATCCACTGTCCATACCATCCAGAAACTCTGATTAACTACATTGTACTTCCTCTCTCTATTCTGATTTGGCATCTGACTCTGTGCTTTAACCTGATTCTACCATGCAGATCACCTCAAAGGCCTCTGACTGTCCAAATGCATTACATTTCTGCATTAGCTATGTTTTCTCTCTCAGTTACTCCTTCAAATAATTTAATAAAGTTTATCAATCATTATCTTGCCTTTTGAAATCTTTACTGACTTCAGTTATGCTTTTGATTTGGAGACATTTTCATATAACACTTTTGAATAGAGGTTCAATCGTCTTAAACTGGCTGATTTATATGTTCCTGGATTGTTATAACTTCTGTGTTAAACATGGGACTAACAGTAGCTGCCCTCCAGTGTCCTGACACCTTATTCTTCTCCCATGATTTTTAAAATAAAATTATTTCTGCTATCCCTTCATCTCTGATTTATAGGGTGTACAGATGACATTTATTCTGACTCAGGAATTTCTTTTTCCTTCCATGTTTAACTAATAATCAATTTTCACTCCATTCTTTCTGAAAGGACTTGACATCATTTTGAATTCTTTTAGTAGATAGCACGCTTAGCCTAGCAGTTGGCGCAATGCTATTACAGTTTCAATGATCGAGTTTGAATCTAGCTCTGTCAGTAAGGGTTTGTACCTTCTACCCGTGTCTTCAAGAGTTTCCTCTGGGTGCACCACCCTACAAAACGTATGGGGTTATGGGTTAATTTGGGTGTAATTAAATGGCTGGAATTGGCTTTTACCATGCTATATAAAAAATTTAATTTGATGCCATGTCCACACGTAATATTGTGAAGTCAGCTAACTTTTCAATATTTCTGTAGTTCTTTGGTCAATTCTCATGAATTTATCACTGATAATGCTTAGTGACCTGATTTCTATCCCATTGTTACCCTATCCTATCGACACTACACCAAGGAAGGGCACTAATGACTCAAATTTCTCAGAAGCCTGAGAAAAATCAGTGTTCCCAAGGTCTCTTCTAATTCCTACAGATGTGCCTTAGAGAGCATGTTTTCTGGATGCACCACAGCCCAGTCGGTACAAGAACTGCTTGGCCAATAGGACAAGAAACTGCATAGAGCTGTGAATGCAGCTCAGGCCATCACACAAACAAGCCTCCCTTCCATCAAGCCTCTCTACACATCTCGCTGTTTCATGAAAGCTGCCAACATGTTAAAGGACTCGTAACACCCTGGTCACACTCTCCTCCTCCTTTCTGAAGGCTCATTTCCTGCTGTTATCAGACTTTGCTGATAGGTTAAAGAGTACGTCCTGGCTCTGTTTTATCTGTACTTGTCTCTGTACCCTGCACTTTGTCTTGTTAACACTGTACCCTGCACTTTCTGGCTTACTGTAACAATGCACCCTGTACTTTTGTCTTATTCCTGCACAACCTCCTGTAGTTAAATCTGGGTTCACTAAGCTTTTTACTAATCTCCACACACATGATCATGAACAATTCATTTCAATTCCTAAAATATTTTTCCTATTATTTACTTACCATTAGAATATTTTGCATTTTATTTTCTTTGATGATTTAATTTACCAAAGGTAGCCAAGAAGTTTGCAGATGCTGGGGTCTAGTGCGGTACAAAAATGTACTGGAGAAATGCAGCAGGTCATGCAGTATCCAAGGAAAGTAAAAGGCTGTCAACATTTTGGGCCTGAGCAGGCACCTAAGAAGATGGGATAGGAAGAGGAAGGCGAGAGGCACGGGCTAGTAGGCGATAGGTGAATTCAGAAAGAAGAGAAAGGATTTGAGAGGTGATGAGGGAGAGGGCAAAGAGCTGAGAGAGTTGTTGGTGGCAGGAGAGAGAAAGTAATTTTTTTTTGAAGAAGGAAGGCATCTTGGTTGTCTTGAAAATGTCTGGGAGCTGATGCTGTGGAAATGGAGGAATTGAGAGACAGCATCAACATTGTCTTCTTCAATTTCAGTTAACACCCTAAACCATTCTTTCTCTTTCCATCATCTCTCTGACTCCCTCCCCTCAGCTACCCTGCCTCTTCCCTTCTTTGTCCTATCAGAGAGGATCTTTTTTTCAGCCCTCGCTCACTCACTTCTCTTTTGGAGGAGGTATCTTCAATAGGAGGTCATGCAAACTTATAGGAAGGGGTAGGAATGTATTTTTAAAAATTCTTGGAGGAGTCAGTGCTGGTCATGACTGGAAAAGATTGTGACCACTGAGGATGAGAGAAACTGTTTCCTTAACACCCCCCACCCCTTTCTCACACCTCATCTCCCCTATTCCTCAGACAGAATGAATCTACAGGCGATAGAAAGATCAACCATTTATCTCTGACCCTCCCCCTCTCCTCAGTATCATCCAACTCTCGATTAGTCATGACAGAGCTGCATGCAATTGAGCCCCTAACTCAGACTCTGGCACAGATTTAATGGTTAACAGGGGTGCACTGAGCTGAGAGCAGGAGTGGGAGGGCGTGTGGTGAGATAGTGTAGGTTAAGCTCGCAGGTGGGCAAGGTTGAACACACTCAAATGAGATTTTCCAGACTGCAAAAGCAAGGTCATGGCTTCCCATCACAAATGACTGGCTGCATCTGGAGCATTGAGAGGTCCAATAGAACACATCCTTGCCCACCTGGAACGGATAACAAACCCCCATAAACATCCCTGCAGAGCGAATGGCGCTGGATGGGACCTGAAGTCTCAATGCAGCCGCGGGATTTCTGCTGCCGTCAGGGCTCCTGATATCTGGTGTCAGAACATTAATAACCTACTCTCCAAGAACCTTGGATTCGAACTGTTCGCCCTTCTCCCACCCTCCGCCAGCAGCCCGCCCAGCTTATCCCAGAGCCCAGCTCATACCCCTGACACGGGGGTCAGCGGTTTACTAACAATGTGCTCCAACACAGTCGGCTGCAATTGGGAAAGCAACCCAACCCCCACGTAACTGTGCCTGACATGACTTCATTAACCTGCGACTGGTTCATCATTACTTTAAAAGTCCTGGCGGGGAATCCTTCCCGCTCTTGACCATTGCTCAGCTGCGGGAGCGCGGACTCGAATGACAGGCTCCAAAACGGGAATGGTGTGATCAAGTGTCCCCCCACCCCGCCGTCCAATGAGCCGCACTTTCCTGCTCTGAACTGTCCAAGGTTGGTTTCTTTCAATGCCACTGGAGGGAGCAGCAGACCGGGATAGCAAGCACAAAGGGCTGCTGCTGGAACTCGGGCCAGGCAGCGTCCCTGGGTAGAGCTGGTCTGTGGAGCCCATACTGCGACTTCGTCCAACAGCTTCTTGTTTGCTCAAGGTTCCAGCATTTAGTGTTTCTGAACTCGAACAGGATGTCAAAATCGACACAGATGAATCCTGAGATCTCGCGGGCTCTTTAGATGCATTATTTTTTGATATTTATGAATGTACAGATGTGACTGGCCACATCAGCACTTGCTTCCCATCTCTTTTGACCCTGAACTGAGAAGCAGTTAAAAATCAACCACTTTGGCGGGTCAGAAATCATACACAGGCTGAGCGGCTTCCCTGAAGGATATCAGTGAAACATTTGCTTTTCAACCATTAGCTTTCCAGTTGTTTTTCACTATCCAGTATTCTGCTTAATTCTAGATTTATTTATTTGAATAGAAATTTCACAGGTGTTATAACAATTTGTGTCTCAGGATCAATGACCCTGAACTCTGCCTGTTCATTTAGTCGCCTAACTTTCATTATAAACTATCCATTAAAAAAACTGCAAAGGTTTATCAACAATTACAAAATTACATCCCAGCTCCAATATCAATTCATTTAACTTTCTATCTTTGGACCTTCTGATATTCCCTCAGAAGGAACTAAATTGGTATTTATGTGATGAAGATTTAGCACCCAAATGACAAATTTTTTAATGTAGACACACAGCATAGTAACAGGCCCTTCTGGCCAATGAGCCCGTGCTGCCCAGTTACACCCAATCGATCTACATTTTTGAATGGTGGGAGGAAACCGGAACACCTGGAGACACAGGGAGACACCATGCAGACACAGGGAGAACGTACAAACCTTTTACAGGCAGCCCCAGATTTGAACCCCAGTTTCTGGCGCTGTAACAGCATTGCACTAATAGTGACACTAATTGTGTAACTGAGATCCACGTTAGGATGTATTATTTCAAGGGGCCACATTTACAGTAAGTGAGTGTTGACAGATTTTACACAAGTTGGCGCCAATGAGGGTTTAGTCAATCTGAGAATATATTACGTAAAATAAAGAATGATTTGTCATTTAGATGAATGCAGTCCAAATCTAAACAAAACATTGTGTAGGATGGATCATAAAGAAAGTAATAATCAGGCCCAGCTTAGTTAGCTTCCACTGTTCATATAATGTCTGTGTCAGACTCTCACTATTCATGTTAATGCACAGAGAGGAAACAAGAAAATATCCTCCTATAATGCGAGACTACTTTTAGTTTTGACTGCTTTTGTCAACATTTATGACGCCAGTGATAGTTTGTGATCAGCAGCTGGGAGATCTAAAACATGCCAAAGATAAACACACCCTCTGTTATTAAAGTTACACTTACAGATGCAGTGCGCTAATAAACTCTGGCCAGGTTAAGAAAATGTGCTGCAAAAAACTTTATAGCAAATCAAATCTTTAGCAACTTGTTGTTGTAATTCTGAGCAATCAAGCCTCGGGTGCTTAAATGGAATTGTGGAATAAAATTGATCATATTACATTGAAGGGCATATCAGACCTTTCATTTGTGCAGCCTCCTGCTTACAACGTGAACATACAGGAAGGAGTCAGGGTTCCCAGCTGCATCCCCTGTGATGGTGCAAAGTTCCTTGAATGCCATTGCCACTTTATTCGAACCCATTTATGTTGCAAAGAAGCCGTGTAGCCTTTTTAGAGCAGTCTCTCTGGGCAAGTAGTGTATTGTCTCAACAGGTTGGCTCCTACTACAGCAGATCCCCCTATCAATGCTGTTGCAGCATGTTTTCAAGTGGTTATAAATTTCTAAGCCCTAATGTGAGCACTGTAAAGAAAGAATTGAAATAACCATCATCATAAATCCAGGAATCTTGTATTTTGTTAAGAGGAAATGTAAGAGATTTTCTATTTGAACAATAGATTTTAAAATGACTTAATTCAAACCTTCAAGACACCTCCAAATTGGATTATTTAGATAAGTTTCTCTAATGGAGAAGTTGAATAACATTGGTCATGTTAATCAGGAATAGCAAATGAAGTCAGGGAAACATTTTTATAAAGGGGAAGGCCAACTGTGGATAAATTTAATATGGCATTACAATTAGAATGAGCAATGAGATGGATTGAGATGGATGGATGGATTGAGATGAATGAGCAATGAGATGGATTAGAATGAGCAATGAGATGGATAAAGGGGAAGACCAACTGTGGATAAATTTAATATGGCATTACAATTAGAATGAGCAATGAGATGGATGGATGGATTGAGATGAATGAGCAATGAGATGGATTGAAATGGATGGATGGATTGAATGAATGAGCAATGAGGTGGATTGAGATGGATGCATGGATTGAGATGAATGAGCAATGAGATGGATTGAGATGGATGGGTGGATTGAGATGAATGAGCAATGAGATAGATTGGTGGTGAAAGACAAATCAGAAGAGCTTCAGCAGGAGGCTAATGCTTAATTATCCAAGGGCTAAATCCTGGAAACCCCTCCCCAATAGTCTTGTAGGAGTGCAGTAGTTCAAGAAGGCAGCTCACTTCCAGGGTCAGTGGAGATGGGCAATAAATGCTGGCCTTGTCAGAGATACATGGATTCTAAAACAAAATTAAAACATCATCTGCTCCAGTAACTTGAATGTGCATCTAAAATCCAAAACCTGATTATCAGGTTTTATGAAACCATGAATGCCATTTGTAGAACACTAAAAGGAATGAGTCCTATCGTGTCATTGATAATCACCTCAAGAACTCAGAAGTCTTCTCATCCTAGTCCACTTAGGAAACACCATGATCCTATCACAACATGAGCCTTTCACCAGATGGGATTTACAAAAGTAAACGCACGACACCACAATCAACCCCGAGATCCTTTTATTTGCGGACCAGGCAGAATTGAGTGAATTTAGTTCTTCTTCAAGACTCCATTGACTGTATCAAACTGCAACATCACTCAACTACCTTGTGTACTAAAGTAGTAGTGAAATTCAAATTCTTTGTAGCTGTATCCCAGATGACCCTTGGTAGATGACGTCAGCCCAGAAATAATAATTTGATTAGAGAACATTGTCACACCACCACCTGACAAGCACTTAGAGCTCATTTCTATCAGCACAACATTATAGATACCTCTTTCTTCAATATGTACATTTTAATAGCTATAAAAAAAAATGCAGATACCAGTAAGAACATAAAAATGCTGCAGGATCTCAACAGGTATCACAGCATCCATAAGAGGAAAATATTTTTTTGCCAAAAAATAGACTTTTTTCACTATAAATTATTTACAAGGGGAAAACAACTAAAAAGTCTCTTCCTACCCTTAAAGTTTTGTATCCATACATTTCCATCACTGTACATTATTAAATGCATCTCTATTTACACCATTGCCCCCACTGTGGCACCTTGTCATTTTCCTCCCTTTGTTGTTTGAGGGGCTTCAGCCTTCAATGCAGGGTAATGGAAAGAGTCTAGTGGTTCTTCCCCAAGCGCCCTTGCATTGGCTGCTCTCAGCTTCATGGCATCCCTCAGCGTGTATTACTACTGCCTGAAATGTGCCAGTCAGCAGCATTCCTGCTCAGACATCTCTGTATGCTGGAAGACCAGCAGGCTTTGGGCAGATCAAAGTGCATCTTTCACTGGATGTCTGTCTCTGTGCGCATCCACGGGAATAGCCCATAAATCTGAAATTCCTCTGTCATGCTGTTGCTGGGGATGAATTGTGACAAGGACCCTTACATCCTTTTCCACATGTTCTTAAGTGAATCTGCATACTGCAGTGAGGTGGGCAACAGTCTCCACTCCAGTCATCTTGGGGTCAATGTGCATTGTGGGTAATGGTCCAGTTGTACAGGAAAGATCTGACTAGAAGAGGTCCTCTCACCACCAGCCAGGCCAAGTCCTAGTGCTTGCTTGTGAGCATTGGTAATGAGGCATTCTGCCAGATGACCTGGACTGCCTGCTCAAGGAATAACCTCACCGTGTTCATTGAGACCTCATCTCTCAGTGTCTGCAGGGCATATCCTGCTGACCACTGCCTGGTGGCCTTGTGGTCAAAAGTGTTTGTCTAGAAAAACTTCTCCATGAAGGATATAGGTGTGGTGGGAAGTCCAGCTGACTGGGACTTTGTGTGGCAATGGGGCCTTAATAACACCTGGGGAAAATAGAACAACAGCACAAAGAGACACTTGGTACCCTCTGATTTTGGTTCCACAGACAGCCTGATGAAGCCATGCACAAAGGTGGTCATCAGGATGAGTCCATGTTGAGTACGTCCTTGCCACCATTACCTGGCAACTTGTTCAAGGCAGCCCTTCAGACCCTTTGATCTTGGATCCCCAAATAAACTGAAGACACCTTTGGTGATCCCCAAGGCAGAGATGCAGGGAATGGGCCATATCAGTAGTACTGAAAGAACCTCGCACATGATAACCAGGTCCTTCCGTGTCAACAAGAGAGTGTGGAACACCCACAGACAATTTCTGGTGGACCTTTGCAATCTGCTCTGACCAATATTTGTTGCATGCCTTAACCCCTCCATACCGGATGCCTAACACCTGCCCGTAGTCAGATTTTACTGTGAAGGGGATAGTGGGCTGGTCAGACAAGTAACCGAAGAGCAATGCCTCGCCCTTCTTTCGATTTACCTGGCACTCAATGCAGACTCAAGATGGACGCAGATGCTGATTAGACTGCGGATTAATCAAGTGACCAAACAAAAGAAGGTGACGTCATCCATTTATAGGGAGGTCTTGACTTGTGTGCCTCCACTGCCTGGAAGCTCTTATGCCCTCATTCATCCTAATGTATTCAGCCAAGGGCTCTATGTAGCACACAAATAAGTCTGGAGAATTTGCAGACAAACCTGCCTGACTCCAGACTTGATGGGGAATCTACAGTGCCCTCTATAATGTTTGGGTCAAACATTATTTATTTGCCCCTTTGCTCCACAGTTTTAAATTTGTAATCATATAATTCACATGTGATGAAATGTACATTCCAGATTTATATAAGGTTATTTGCATACATTTTGGTTTGACCATGTAGAAATTACATTTTTTATACATAGTCCCCTCATTTCAGGGCACCATGATGTTTGGGACATTGGCCTCACACTTGTTTGTGAGTACTCATGTAGGTTTAATTGCTTCATTAGAGCCAGGATAAGAGAGCTAGGCTTGCTTCTAAGCTTTTGATCTCCTTTGGGGTCTCTGGTTGCCTTTTTTCCACATGAGGACCAGAGTTGTGCCAATGAAAGTCAAAGAAGCTATTATGAGGCTGAAAAGACAAAAAAATAAAATATAAGAGACATAACCCGAACCTTAGGATTATCAAAACCAACAGTTTGGAGTATCATTAAGAAGAAAGAATGTACTGGTGAGTTCAGTAATCACATAGGGACTGGAAGACCTCCACTGCTGAAGACAAAATAAATTTCATCATAATGAAGAAAAATCCCCAAACGCCTGTCCAACAGATCAGAAACACTCTTCAGATGTTCGATTTACCCTGGCACTCAATGTGTAAGACTTCATGAACAGAAATACAGAGGCTACACTGCAAGATGCAAACCACTAGTTAGCCAGGTTACAGTTTGCCAAGAAGTATTTAAATGAGCCTGCAGAATTCTGGAAAAGGTCTTGGGGATGGATGAGACCAAGATTAACCTGTATCAGAGTGATGGCAAGAACAAATGTGCAAGTGCAAAGAAACTGCCCAAGATTCAATGCAAACCACTTCATAAATGCTATGGCCTGACCATGTATGGCTGCCACAGACACCAGTGCACTTATCTTCATTGATGATTTAACTATTGATGGCAGTATCAAAATGAATTCTGAGGTGTATAGAAACATCTTATCTCAAACCATAAAACATTACAGCACAGAAACAGGCCACTTTGGCCCATCTAGAGGACCTCTTCCAGTCAGATCTTTCCTATGCATTGACCTGCACCCAATCCATAGCCCTCCATACCTCTCCCATCCATGTACCTGTCCAAATTCTTCTTAAATGTTAAAACTGAGCCCATCTTTACCACTTCAGCTAGCAGCTCGTTCCACACTCCCACCACTCTCTGCATGAAGAGGTTCCTTTTCATGTTCCCTCTAAACTTTTTCCCTCTCACACTGATGTACCCTCAATAATCAGGAAAGACTGAAGTGATAAAATTCATAGGCTTTTATTAACTAGAGACTGGATCAGGTGTCAACCTCATTGACCAATCAAGGCAGAGTTGCATGAGGAGCATGCAAAGGGCTAAAGGTAGAATTGGTCTCAGGAAACGAGTCCAGCTGCAGAAGCCAATCGTAGCATAACAGTGGTTTACTACACACTCTTAACCCATGTCCTCTGATTTTTATCTCACTTACCCTCAGTGGAAAAAGCATATCTACATTTATTCCATCTATCTCCCTCATAATTTCAAATACCTCTATCAAATCTCCCTTCATTCTTCTACACTCCAGGGAATAAAGTCCTAACCTGTTTAACATTTCCCTGTAACTCAACATCCTAGTAAATCTTCTCTGCACTCTTTCTATATTATTGATATATTTCCTGTAGTTAGGTGACCAAAACTGCACAAAATACTCCAAATTTGGCCTCACCAATGACTTATACAACTTTACCATAACATTCCAACTCTTATACTCAATACTTTGATTTATAAAGGCCAATATGCCAAAAGCTCTCTTTACAATCCTATCCACCTGTGATGCCACTTTCAGGGAATTATGTATCTGTACTCCCACATCCCTCTGTTCAGTGCCCTACCATTTACCATGTTTGTCCTTTCTTGGTTTGTCCTTCCAAAATGCGACACCTCACTCTTGCCTGCATTAAATTCCATCTGCCATTTTTCAGTCCATTTTACCAGCTGGTCCAGATTCCTCTGCCAGATTTGAAAGCCTTCTTCACAGTCCACAATGCCTCCAATCATAATGTTATTTGCAAACTTGCTGATCCAATTTACCACATTACCATCCAGATCATTGATATAGATAACAAAAAATAATAGTGCCCACACTGATCCCTGAGACACGCCACTGGTCACAGGCCTCCAGTCAGAGTAGAAATCATCCACCACTACTTTCTAGCTTCTCCCATCTAGCCATTGTTGAATCCAGTTCGCTACTTCACCATGAATACCTAGCGTCTAAACCTTCCTGACTAAGCTCCTAAGTGGGACCTTGTCAAAGGCCTTACTAAAGTCCATGTAGACATCATCTTTCCTTCCTCAAATTTCCTGGTAACCTCTTCAAATAACTCCATAAGATTTGTTAAACAATTCACAAAGCCACATTGACTGCCCTAATCAGTTTCTGGCTCAATAATTGTACATCCAAACTCTTAGAACATCTTCCAACAATTTACCTACTATTGACATCTGGGTCACTGGCCTATAATTTCCAGGGTTACTTTTGGAGCCTTTTTTAAATAATGGAACAATGTGAGCTACCCTTCAATTCTCCTCCAGCACCTCACCTGTGGCTAAGGACATTTTAGATATTTCTGCCAGAACCCCTGCAATTTCTACACCAGTCTCCCTCAAGATCCAAGGAAATATCATGTCAGGCCCTGGGGATTTATCCACCCTTACTTGCTTTAAGGCAGTAAGCACTTCCTCCTCTCAAATCTGTTTTAGTTCCATGACCTCACTGCTTGTTTTCCTTACTTCCCACGACTGTGCCCATTTCTTGAGTGAACACTGATTTAAAAAAAAACATTTATGATCTCTCCCATCTCTTTTGATTCCATACAAAGCTGACCACTCTGATTTTCAAGGGGACCAATTTTGCCCCTTACTGTCCTTTTGCTGATAATATACCTGTAGAAATTCTTAGAATTTTCCTTCACATTCATAACTTCCTTTAGCCTTCCTGATTTTTTTTCTTCAGCTTTTTCTGGCATTTCTTATACTTTTCAAGTACTTCATTTGCTCCATGCTGCCTATATCTGTTATACACCTCTTTCTTGTTCTGAACCAGATCCCCAATATCCCTGGACAACCAAGGTTCTCTTTGCCTTCTAACCATGCCTTTGATCCTGACGTGAAGATACAAGCTCTATACTCTCAAAATTTCACCTTTGAACGTCCTCCACTTTCCTCGCACATCCTTGCCCAAAAACAATTTATCCCAATCCACGCATTCTGGATCCTTTCTCATTTCCTCAAAATTGGCCTGTCTCCAATTAAGAACATCAACCTGAGGCCCAGACCCATCCTTCTCCATAATTAACTTGAAATTAATGGCATTATGATCACTGGACCCACAATGTTCCCCTACACATACTTCTGTTACCTGTTCTGTCTCATTCCCTAATCAGAGATCCAGTATTGCACTCTCTCTAGTTGGTACCTCTAAATATTTATTTAGAAAACTTTCCTGAACACATTTGACAAGCTCCAAGCCATCCAGCCCTTTTACAGTATGGGAGATCCAGTCAATATGTGGAAAATAAAATCTCCTATCACAGCCTTACATTTCCTGCAGCTGTTTGCTCTCTCTCTACAGATTTGCTCTCCCAATTCTCATTAACTATTGGGCAGTTTATAATACAACCCCATGAGTGTGGTCATACCTTTCCCATTCCTCAGTTCCACCCATATAGTCTCAGTAGGCTAGCCCTCAGGTTTGTCCTGCCTGAGCACAGCTGTGATATTTTCCCCGATGAGCAATGGCACTACCGCCCCTTTCATTCCCACCCCAACACCCCCTTGTTCTATCACGTCTAAAGCAACAGAAGCCCGGAACTGCCAGTCCTACCTCTCCTGCATCCAAGTTTCATTAATGGCCACTATGTCATTATTCCATGTGTCAATCTATGCTCTAACCTCGTCTGCCTTTCCTACAATATTCCTCTCATTGATATAGATGCACCTGAGAACATCTCCACCATGTACAACCCAGAAGTACAACCCGTTGACTTCTAATAGTGCGTGCAATTTTCACATCATCTTTTCCTTTATCGTCTCTGGCACTCTGGTTCCCATCCCCCTGAAAATCTAGATAAAATCAACTGAAGCAGCACTAGCAAACTTCCCACAAGGATATTAGTCCCCCTCCAGTTCAGATGCAAACCATCCTGATTGGAACAGGTCCCACCTTCCCTGGAAGAGTGCCATCAAGTTCGAGCAAATGTCTCTAACCTCATTTGACAATGCTTCATCCTACAGCAAGACAATGATCCCAGACATATGCTAAAGCAATAAAGGAGTTTTTCAAAACTAAAAACTGGAAAATACTTGAATGGCCAAGTCAGTCACCTGATTTAAATTGAAGTGAGCATGCCTTCCATATGCTGGAGTTAAACTTAAGGGGACATGCACCCAAAACAGTCAGCTGAAGATGGCTGCAGTAGAGGGCTGGCAAAGTATCACAAGAGAAGATATTCAGTACCTGGTGGTATCTATGAATCACAGACTTCAAGCAGTCATTGCATGCAAGGGATATGCCACAAAGTACAAAATATGACTAATATACATATCATTGCTGTGTCCCATTTATTATGGTGTCCTGAAATGAGAGGACTATGAATAAAAAGTGATGCAATTTCTCCATGGTCAAACCAAAATGTAGACAAATAACCTTGAATCAAATCTTGAATGTGCACTTTAACCACATGAATTATTTGATTACAAATGTAAAACTGTGGAGCACAGGGCAAATAAAGGAAAAGAAATGTGTCTTTGTCCCAAACATTATGGAGGGCACTGTATCTGTTTCCACCCATTGATTTGGAGTGTGCTACAGATGTCCATGTAGAGAAGTTTAATACAATTTTGGACTCCCTCCACAAAGCCCATTTTGGAAAGCACATCAATCATTTACGTGTGTGAAATCTGGTCAAAAGGCTGCTCCTGGTCTAAGCAGAGCAGACAGGTGTCCATCCCCTGTCCTACATGTAAGTGAAGGCATCTCTGAGCAGCATGAGGCTGTCATATATTTTTTGCCCAGAACCATGCAGATGTGGGCATGATTCTGCCCCTAGGGCAGATTGGATTCGATTGACGATGGCTTTGAACAGGATTTTGGAGTAAATGTTTAACAAATAGGTGGGTCTCCAATTCCTAATTTCCTCCTTCTCTTCCTTCTATTTGAAGATAAGAGTGATGAATCCCTTCCTCATGGAGCCTGACATGCTGCCTGCCAGGACAGCATTGTTTACTTTTCAGCAGGTCCGGGCCCACCCATTCCCACAATTCAGCCCTGAAGCCATCACTTCCGGGAGTTTTACTCGACCCAAAGGAATGGATGAAGTCCAGCAGCTCCCCCAAAGTAATTGGCTAGTCCCACTTGCTGCCATCTAAGACCTCAATGATCAATGATAGAAAGCAGGAAGTTTTGGGAGGCCATTTTGTTTGTAGCCTTAGTGTTGTGCAGTTCAGCATAAAAGGATCTGCAGATCCTCTGGATACCCATCTGTGAGGATGTGCCTGAGCTATCCTCTTCCTTGAGCTCCCTCTGTGATCCTTTTGGAAGAAAAGCCATGAACAATTTTCATGCTGCTCCTCTGTGCAGACTCTGGATTTGACTCCAAGGTGAATAGCAGAGTTTTCCGGCTCCACCTGTCTTGACTACAGAGAGTTTCTATAGGTCATTATCGAGTTGGCTCAGTTCCCTCCGCCACAGTCTGGCTCTCCGAACATTTTTTAGGATAAAGAACCTCTTGATGTTTTCCTTGGTTGCTTCCCACCAGTTCACTGGGCAATCAAAGAAAGGTTTAACAGTTCTCCAACCATTGTACTAATTCTTTGATTCCTTTTTGTGCTCTGGGGTCAACAACATCACATTCAGCTTCCACATTCACCTGCCTGCTTTCTGGTCCTCCTGAAAGTAACAGGAGGCCTGAAGGAGGCAGTGGTCAGAGAAGAGCACTGGCATGATGACAGTGGTTCTGGCATTCAAAATGAAGACAAAGTCCAGGTTGAACTGCCAATCTCGACCAGGTGGACTGCAGCTTTGGACCACCTGCAGGATTACTGAAAGTGTCACACAGCTGTGCATCCTTTGCCATTTCCATCAGGAGTATGGAGGAGCCATCTGCAGTCAGCACTGCCCGATCATCCATTGCATCGATGATGCAGTTGAGTGACCTGCCTTGACGACACCAGCAATCGTTTGTCACCCCACTCTGCCCAACCACACAGGCAACCCATCGTGACAACCTTCAATAGTTTCTGAGGTGTCGCTCCTGCATGAGTCACATCTGCCTTTATTTTGGCTAGATATTGCAAGGTGTTTACACATTGTGTCTGACATTGCACATGTTTAGGGTTGCTATTTTAACCTCCATTGTTGTTTATTGGAGTCTCCAAGTAAAGAGACGTATATAACCGATGTTTCAGGTCTGAGCCCTTCATCAAGGTTTGAGAAAAAGCAGGCAGGGGTCCTTGTAGGAGAGGGGAAGATGTATCTAGTGGTGGAATTATGTAGTAGGTGGCAGAAATGGCAGAGGATGATATGTTTGGATGCAGAAGCTGGTGAAGTGGTGAGGTCAAGGGGAATCCTGTTCTTGCTGTGCATGTTGGCATAGGATCCAGGGCAGATGTCTGGGAAATGGAGGATATCCAGGTGAGGGCTGCATTGATGGCAGTAGAGGGGAAATGACACCTCTGATGATCTTGCATGGAAGACTTTTTCTTGGGAGCGGATGTGACAAAGACAAAAGAATTGTGGGAAAGGAATTGGATTCTTGCAGAGGACAAGATGTGAAGAGGTGTAATTGAGGTCACTGTGGGAGTTAGTGGGGTTGTAAAAAATGTCTGTCGAGATTTTGTCTCCCAAGATGGAGACAGACAGATTGAGAAAGGGAAGCACTGCTAGACATGGACCAAGTGAATTTGAGGCTGGGATGGAGGTTGGCAGCCAAGTGAGTAAAGTGGATGAGCTCATCATGGGTGCATGAGGCAACACCAATGCAGTCATCGATGATTGGAGAAAGCCTTACCTGTGTAGGCACTATACTTCAACTTCATCACTTATTCTAATCTCATGACACTCTGTCCTTCACTCTCTCTGCAGCAATACCAACCTCAGTATGAAACCCACAGACATTAAGCTTTCTCTCAAGCCTGGTCACTGGTTATTCCCTTCAACCCCGTTGCCCATCACTCTCTTTGGATCTTCTTATTTGTGCCAGATTTGGTCACCTGTTTCTTATGAAGCACCTTTTGCATTTATATTTAAAGCAATTTTTTTTATAGATACAGGACGGAAAGAGATCCATGAACCCAAGCTGCCCAAATGCACCCATGCGACCAATTATCAACCAATCCCATATGCTGTTTGAACATGGGAGGAAACCAGAGCAGCTAGAGGAAGCCCATGTAGATATGGGAAAACATACAAACTCCTTATCAGATTAAAATCCTGGTCACTGTAATAGCATTGTTATTACCATATCACCCACTTGTTATAGCCGGTGTCACTAAAGACATTCTCTTAACTTCATACATAGTTTTAAAATATCCAACAAATTTGCATTAAGTTTGTCTGGGCTGAATTCACTCCCAAATTGCAGAGAAAAGGGGATTAATTTCTTTGTTTAACCATATTTCCTGATGTGGGAGTTGTGATTTGGTGTGAATATTAGTCCATTACACCTTAGATTGGCGGCAGTCAGTAAATGTTCACTAATTTTTAAAAAATCGGACAAATAAAAAAAGATTAAAAATGCATATGCTGGAAATCTAAAAAAAAAAACTGGTAATGCTGAAAACATTTAGCAGATCAACCTTTATTTGTGGAAAAGGAAAAGTCAATGTTCAGGTTGGAGATCTTCTTCAGAATCGAAAGGAAGATGAAGGGTTTCCAACTTAAAATATCGACTGCTTATCTCCCCACAGTGGCAGCCAGATTTGCTGGGTATTTCCAGCATTTTCTCATTGGTCTCAATATTTTCTTGCTTTGTAACCATGGAAACATTCTTCTTTGATACCAATTCTGAAAAGTAGCCTCTAAAATAACATCAACACTAAATTGCATGGATCAAATTGGCTTTTCTTCGAGCTGGAGCCATTTTACACCTGGCTTTATGTGCTGCAAAAGATCATTCAACACTGGCTAATTTACCACTGACTTCTCTTTTCGGGCAAGTATTTAACAAGAATGCTGACTCTTTGGGAAAGAATCACTGTTATATTTTGCAAAATGCATTTGGACCAGTGGTGTGATGACTCACAATGAAATTACTGCTCTGCAACATGGATTTATAACAAATGAACATTGCAAGAGTCAGTTTGCCATGAAAGTGTAAAAAAAATAACTAATTCAGTCATGGTTCATGCTGGGACTGTACAAATTTAGATACAAATACTTTTAGCCAAAAATGATGCTGAAATTTCTGTTCGAAGGACTGTTATTGATCTGAAACTGGCTGCCTACTTGCAGGGGACTGCCAGTCTGAAACTGCTTCCTGTGCTGAACTGAAACATACATATTTGTGCTGAAAAAGACTTAAAAGCACCTAATTTGCCTGTGCTGAGTCTGACTGTACCCGTTTTATCATTTGTAATAATGCTGCATATTTTTATAAACACTGAGACACATAGATTGATTGAAATTAAACTGAGTAGTGATAATTCTACTACATTTAACTGACGTAGGAAAGACTAGTAAGCCAAACCAAGTTACCTGCTGTAAAAAAAGTTCTACTAATACAACGAAAGGTCAAGGAACATTAATAGCTGAAATTAATAGCAATGGTCTTGATTTAAAATCACTGTTACAATTATGCTTTTTTTTTTAAAAAAAACTTTGAATAAAGTTTCTAACAAGGAATTGTTCTTTAAAATGTGACCAGAAGTCATATTTCCCCCTCCAGTTTTGCAACCAATCCTTTTCCAAATTGGCAGAAGCAAAAGGAGCAAGGACAATGAACGAACTCCATCTGAGGGCCCCAAGTTCATCATCAAGAGTAGCATGAAATCAACAAATGAGAAGCAACACACTGGTGTGGAAAGGGAAAGTAGAGAATGAAAGTCGGTTTGCAAGAAACATAAAAACACGTTATCAGAGATTCTGCAGATAGGCAAAAGGAAAAGATAAGCAAAAGTAAATGTGAATCCCTTAGCGATAAAATACATTTGATCAAAATATTAATTTTTTGCTTTCTGATATTTAAGCAGTTCATGCTGGCCATTGAGCACCAAACTTTCATGCCATAATGAAAACACTAATTGTTGCAAGGCCATTGCTGTTATTGCACAATATTGAAACATTTTTCATATTTGAACGTCAATTTAGTTTGTTTATCTTTGAGCATACCCAAAATGGCAATTCGTTTCTGAATGTATACACATTTGCAACAGGTAATCAAGGCAAATGGAATGTTAGAGAAATTGAATTTAAGAGCAGGGAGCATTGTGTCTCAGTGTTCATTAAGTCTATAAAAATATGCAGGGAGACGAAACTCTACTGGTAAGACCACACCTGGAGTACTGCATACTGGCTTCTTACTTGAGAAAAAAAATACAATGGCTTTGGAGATATTGCAGAAGAGATTCACCAGGTTAATTCTGGTTATGAAGGGGGTTAGCCTATGAGATCAAGTTACCTGGGATTGTACTCATTGACATTCAGAAGGGGATCGTTCAAAGAGACATAAAATTATGAAAGGGATTGACATGATAGGGTGGAAAGCTAATTCAACTGAAAGGTGAGATTAGAACTGGGGTTGTAGCCTTAAGATTCAGGTGAGTTTAAGGACAGATGAGGAGGAACTGTTTTTCCCAGAAAGTAATGAATCTGTGAAATGATCTGCCCAACCATGCAGTAGAGCAGCCATTCTCAATGGAGGCCCAACAGCCCCCTCCCCCTAGGAGCCGCAGCATATTTAATTAAAAGCCTCATTTTCTTTTCATCTCACTTATACATAATTTGTTAATAATGATTTTTAATTAGTCAGAAATACAGAAGAAACCAAAACTTGACTGCTTCACAGGGAAGTGGGCCCATAAACATTTGAGCAGTCCTAAGATGGCTTCCAACATGGAGTCTGTTCCAGGCATCTATCACTTCCTGTGTAAATTGTAAACTTTCCCCAACTCACCTTAAAAGCATACCTCCAGTATTTAATATATTCACTCTGGTAAAGATTTTGTTTACCCTCTCTATAATCTGCAAAACCTGTTGAGAAATTCCTCTAGCATTTTCTGTGTGTTTTTCTACAAACATAGCATCTGCATGCTTTTGTGTTTTACCACTGTTACAGAGTCCTGTGTTGTGTGGTTTTATGTTAAAAAGCGACAGTTTGCCTTAGAGAGCCAAGGTGAAGGTGGACTGCTGAGAGAGTGGGAGACGTACTGCGCATGTGCAGAAAATGATCTAAAAATTTCTGAACTTGAATGATAAACCACCATTGGGTGGTGCTGTGGAGTGGAAGGCAGCCCAGAGCATGAGTCATGGTCTGGAGGACAGTTTAGAATGTTGGGATTTCAAAACGGATGAACATTCTTAAGGCAGCCAGAAGGATCCTGATCAAGCCAGAGGTTCCTCTCTCTGCAACACAAGACAACTTGGAATTTTGTGCTCTCTCTCTCTCAAAGATCTTTTGGCTTCAATTTACCAAACAAACTGAATTTTGTTTATGATCTTTGCTTCAGTTGAGATCGAAGTTTTGTGAGTCTTGTGTGTTTGCTTTGAGTCTAAGTTTTTCTGTGGGCTGGTTGGAAATATAACTTAGACTTTAAATTACATATATTATATTTAGGCTGGGGAATTTAGTTTTACACTGTTATAGGAATTTACATAGTAACTAGTGGGTATTGTTATAAAAGGGGGGATTTTTGAATTAAAGTTTGAAGGTGAATTTTTGTTCTTAAAGTAATTGTTCCTCTTTACCCCTGTGTGATATGCTTTCTTTGTAGTTGCTGGTTTGATCTTGTAACACCACTCTTAATTATGTGAACTTCTGACAGGTCTTCCCTCAGCCTCCAGGGAAAACAACTCATGTTTGTCCAACCTCTCCTTACAGCTCATGCTTTCTAATCCAGGCAAATTTGTTCTGCAGACATTCCAAAACTGGCACATCATCCTGTAATGAAGTGACCAGAATTGCACAAAAAACTCAAATTTCTTTATACAAATGTTAATGAAACTTTGAAGTTTGCTCTCAAAGAGGACTGTAGAGGTTCAATATATTCAACTTAGAGCTATGAATTTTTAGAGGGAATGAAGCACATGGGATTGGTGCAGAATTGGCCCTGTGCTAAAAGATCAGCAATGGCCATCAAGAATGGCAGAGCAGGCTTGATTACTAAAAGGCCAACTCCTGGTTCTATTCCTTATATTAGAACCATAGAAGACAATCCAGTCCTCATTGAGGGCTCAGTAGTGGAGAGGGTCAAGAACTTCAAATTCCTAGGTGACAACATCCCCGAGGATCTGTCCTGGATTCTCCATATCAATGCAATCATGAAGAAGGCTCGCCAGCGGCTGTACTTTGAGGTGTCTGAGGAGATTTGATATGTCACTGAAGACTTTCAAACTTCTACAGGTGTGTACCATGGAGATCATTCTCGCTGGTTGCATCACTGCCTGGTATGGAGGCGCCAACCCTTAGGACAAGAATAAACTCTAGGGTTGTTAATTTGGCCTGCAACATCACAGGCAGCAGATTTCACTCCATTGAGGACATCTACACAAGGCGGTGTCTTAAAAATGTAGCCTCTATCCTCAAAGACCCCACCACCCAGACCATGCCTTTTTCATTCCAACATCGGGGAAAAGATACAGGAGCCTAAAAGCGAGCACCCAATGGCACAAAGACAGTTTCTTCCCTAGTCCTATCAGATTCCTAAATAATCAACGAACCAAAGACATTGCCTTACTTTTTGTGTACTGTTATTATTATATTTTGTATAGTAAGGTCACAAGATGGTCATAATATGCATGTTTGCACTAGGATGCTGCCACAAAACACTGAATTTCATAACAATAAATCATGATTCTGAATGCTACAGCACGGAAACAGGGATTTCAGCCCATATAGTCCACACCAAACTACTTATTCTGCTTAGTCCCATTGACATGCACCCAACCATTGCCCTCCATATCCCTCAAACTTACACATTTATCCAATCTTCTCTTAAATGTCAACATTGTACCCACATCCACCACCTCCACTGACAGCTCTTTCCACACTCTCTGAGTGAAGAGATTCCCTCTAATGTCCCCTTTAAACAGTTCACCTTTCACCCTAAACCTATGTCCTTGTCTTCTCGCCTAATCTCAGCAGAAAAATCTACTTGCATTTACTCTATCTATACCCCTAATAATTTCCAATATCTCTTTGAAATCTCCCTTCATCTCCGATGCTCCAGGTAATTAAGTCCTAGCCTATTCAAACTCAGCTTTTCAAGTACTCAATCCAAGTTCTGAAGCATGTGGTGTGAAAGCAAATAAAGCAAATAAAATGCTTATGCTTGAAACTGCAAAATAAATCTAGAAAATCGTAAAAATAAACAATAAATGCTGGAACTATTCAGCAAGTCAGTAAAGAACTAAGGAGACAAAGTCACTATTTCCAGTCACTTCTCTTCAGAATTGAAAACAATTGATTTTTTTTGCCTCCTCTTACCTCATTCATCTCTGACTGGCTGATCATCTGTATCTGAATCATTCACCCTTCTCACAGTTGGCAGTATCACTACCTGCTTCCATTGCTCTCTCGTGCTCTAGAGCAGTTGTTTCAACCTTTTTCTTTCCACTCACATACCATTTTATGTAATCCCTATGCTATCAGTGTTCTGTGATTAGTAAGGGATTGCTTAAGGTGGTATATGAGTGGGAAGGGAAAGTTGAGAATCACCGCTCTAGATCCAATTGTTACTGAAATATTTTGCTTGAGAAAAATTGCCATTGGCCCATTTCCTTCGGAATTATGAAATGGTGCACAAAATGAGTCCATTAGGTACGATTAAAACAATGGTTTTCAACCTTTTTATTTCCACCCAGATACCATCTTAAGCAATCCCTTACTAATCACAGAGCACCTATGGCATAGGGAATACTTAAAGTGGTATGTGAGTGGAAAGAAAAAAAGGTTGAGAACCACTGCTCTCAAGCTTATAAGCCAGCATCTCAGAGTTCAAAGTTCCAATAGCTGCAGTGTTAGAATATTCTCCACTTGCCCTTTTGAGCAAATCCACAAAGTAAATCAATACCATCAACGTAAATAATTCTGAATGATGAACTTTCTATTTACCATCTTCACTCCCTCTGCCACTGTTGTTTGAGAATTGCAATAAATACTATCTGCAGAAGAATGTAGAAATTTAGCAAGATTTGTTTCAACAGTGCCTCGCAGATCCACAGTTTATCTTCTAGAAGGGCAACAAGAGTAGGGACTGAGGAACAGCATCACTTCTCAGCTGCATACTGAGTCCAGTTAAAGATCAAAATCTTGAATAAACGGCTCAACGTTAGAGACAGACAAGAAATTCATATCTAAGTGACACCCAAATTCTCAATCTGAACCTTTTTTTGTTTACTGTGTAACCATTTATCATTGTGCCCACATTTCAGGCTTAGTTTTGCAATGACAATGTGTACTGTTGCGCAGTTTCTGGTTGGTTTCTGCAAAGCCAATTTCTGAAGTCTCTCTCACAATTTTTTTACTATTTTATGTAATTATGCATTAAAATGCTAATTTTTTAACCTGTAATATTCCAAAGACCACAGGATTAGGAGGTTAACGTGGGTGTATTTGGCCAGTGTGGGTTCGTAATATGGAAGGGCCTGTTTTTGTGCTGCATCTCTGAATTTAAAAAAAATTAAGACATCCTGACTGATTCACTGGATCAAGCTCATTTATTTGTGCATTCTATAGGAAAATGAAGACAATTCTTAGCAATTTGCTTTGAGAATGATCTACTGTTCAATGCCTGATGTTCAAAAAAAAAATCGACAACATCTTCTGTTACATCACCTTGTCAGTTAACTCTTTTCCTTGCTAGGAAATTGAAGAGTTCAAGTCTCAAGGCCCAAAAACATGCTCTATTATGTCCCTGCTGATCAATGTACCTGTATACACCAGTCCTGTTTGCCCACATTAGTCTATTAGCCATACATTCCTTGGCTTTTCAAGTGCTTGTCTAGAAACTTTAAAATGCAGTAGAAGTATATGGCTTCTGCTGTCACCTGAGGCAGCACAGTCCAGATTCCAACAACAATGAGGGGAAAAAAAATTCTTCCGCATATCTCTAAATGGTTCTATTCATGTCTGAATTTGGGCAGTGAATATTGTAAGGACAGTAACAGCCATATCCTATCCCATCTTCACCCAATATCCATATTTGAAGAGGTTAATGGATTGCAATCAGAAGTGCACACATTATTCTCCTTTCTATCAAACCATTCCAAGGTCAATTGTTGTCATCCCCTTTCAAAATTTTGCACGTTCCCTTTTAGTGTGATTCACCTAAAGTCAAACTTAATGAGCCATCTGTGGAGAAGGGGGGAGACCACAATATTTTTTAAACATTTTGGTTTTAAATACTGCATCATTCAGGAAATCGAGAAGTGCCTAAAAGGCATGTGAAGTGGCACCTTACATGGCTATTTAGAAGTTTAGAAGCTCTTGGTTGGTCAATTCAAGAGCTATAAAATCAGTCTACTGTACCAGACTAGAACAACAAACTACAAGAATGACTAGTTAGGTCGTTAGAATCAGCTCTCATCAAAAAAGGGACATGTGTATCAAAATGAAACCACTGTATAATATTTTAAAAAAAACCATCTTGTAGATACAACTGAAGATACATTAGGCAGATAAAAAAAAGAGACAAATGTGTCATCTCGACAGTAGCATAAATAAAGCAGTGAATAACTATTTGAGCTTTGTTATGCTTGAACCATAGTTTATTCAGAATTGGATTTAATTACTTGCATCTTGATAAATATTTTTGAAAACTTTTTACTGTTATGGCAGTGGGTAGTTGAGTATAACATCTGATCACGTGCTGTACTGCAAATCAATTTTTTCTCCTCAATAAGGCTGTAAGTACTTCTGTTAGTATCAATGTCAGCAGATGAATCCATAAATAAATTGGTAAATCATGGCACATTAATGGAAAAAGATAGAAGGCAGCCAAACCAAAGTAGTATTTGTCACCTGTGGGCCACTAAATAGGTTGTTCAATTGGGTTACCGTGCAGACAATAAGTTGATCTTTTTTACAATGCATTTTATGTACATGTCTCATTTACAGATAAAAATCAAGAAAATTATTGATGCAGAGCTCCTTTGCAGATTCGGTGCAACTATGCTTGAGGAGGTATCACTGGCAGTATTAGTCAATAAATTAAGACCATTCTGTCAGTTGCTTTGTTGAATACAATATTACAGAAGGGCAAGTTCACATTTGCTGGAGTTCCATTTTGGGTTACTGTAAATTGCACTTAGTTTTGTGGACTACAGTTCATACATCCATTGTTGTGGGATCTCATCATGTTGACTTTTTCTTAATTAGGATAGGTCAGTCCAGAATTAGGAAATCTCTCTCGACTATCATTCTTTTATCTGCAATAAAAAGAATATTGTAACTGAAGAACACAGGGAATGAAAATTTATTTCATATTAATTCAGTTGACTAAAAATTGTAAGGTGCAGAAAAGGATTGCAGTTCAGAAACGAACTGCATCAAGTTTCAAGAATGTTTCAAGTTATCAGGTAGGATATTTAGATGTATAACATGCATATTTTGATAATATGTATACACCATAGGACTACTGATTTTGGCCCAGGGATGAGCTGCTTAGAAGCAAATATTAACATTTGGTACTAACATGTGCCACCAGGTATTAAAACCCATAGATGTCAAGCATTTCTCCAGGGTAGAAAACTGAAAGAAATATTTAACAATTTTTTAAACATATTGAACTTAGTTTTGTGTATAACAAGCACTCAAAAGATTTATGAAGTTTAAAAATAAGATTTGGGCATCACAGTTAAAGCAAAGTTATTAGTGCATCAGCAACCTGGGTTTGAATCAGGTGTTGTCTGTAGGGAATTTGTGCATTCTCCCCATGTCTGTGCGGGGTTTCCCCAGGTGCTCCTGTTTCTTACCACCCTTCAAAACCTATGAGGGTTATAGGTTGATTGGAGTATTTGGACAGCATGGGTTTGTGGACTGGAAGGGTTTGTTGCTGTGTTGCTTGTCTAATGCTAAAAATTTTAAAATTAATGGGGGAAAAAAAGATTATGCTGAGACTGGTGTTGATTCCACGACTTTTCATGTTATATATAAATGATTTAGATGACAGAGTTGATGGCTTTGCGGCCAAGTTTGCAGATGATACAAAGATAAGTGGCAGGACAGTGCTGAGGATTTAGGGACTTGGACAGTTTGGAAGAATGGTCAAAGAAGTGGCAGATGGAATACAGCATAGAAAAGTGTACAGTCAGGCACTTCAGTAAAATGAATGAAGTAGAGACTATTTCCTAAATGAAGAGAGAATTCACAAGGCAGAGGTCCAAATAGTCTTGAGAATCTGAGTGCAGGATCCCCTAAAGCAGTGGTTCTCAACCTTTTTTTTCTCCCACTCACATACCACTTTAGGTGATATGTACTCTATGGTTAGTAAGGTGGAAAAAAAAGTTGAGACTACTGCCCTTAAGGTTAACTTGCAGGTTGAGTTGGTCAAAAGGAAGGTGAATGTAATATTAGCATTTGTTTTGAGAGGACTAGAATAAAAGCAAGGATGTAATGTTCAGGGTAAACAAGAACATTTGTAGATGCAATTCAGCAAAATTTTATGGAAATTCAGCAGATCACGTAGCAGCCCCAGAAGTAAAAGGCAATTAACTTTTCAGGCCTGAGCCTTTCATCAGAAATGTGGAAAAAAAACAGGTAGATGCCTGAATAAAAGGAGGGGGGAAGAGGAGAGAAGGAGGAAGAACAAAGCTAAGAGGTTTCCATCAATCATTTAACGAGGTATCTCACTCTACTTCCACCAACATAATTAAGATAACAGGGCAAGAGCCAAGTCACTGGTCACTAATATGAAATATGTATACAGGTTTTGGCAGCTGGTTACAATCACCATTGCACATTTGGCTCCAAAGAAGTTAATAAACATGAGGAATATATGAGCAAGTATAATAATGGGCAAAATATCAGTTGCTCTGCTGGAACCAGCAACAATAGTCCATTTTCCTTTCTAAAAGTATTTCAAGTAAACTACCATACTGATTATTTGAAAACATCCAAATAAAAGTGAGCTCTAAACAATTACAATTCACCTCACTGAACAGATTCAAATAAAAACAGATTCAATTGAGAGAGTAGAAGAAAAAGAAGCTGACGAGTAATTGGGGGAGTGGGCCAAGAATGGTGGCTCTCTGATTGAAGAAAGGGGATGGGGAGCAGGAGAAAAGGACAGATTAGGGAAAGAGACCAGGAGGTGGTTAATAGAAATTGGAAAAGTTGATATTTATGCTATATGGTTGCAGACAGCCGAAACAGAATACAATGCATTGTTCCGCCAATTTGAGGGTAGCCTTGGTTGGGCTGTATGCGGACCCATGGACAGATATCTCGGTTTGGTAATAGTATGTGGAATTAAAATGGTTTTCCACTGGAGACTCCTTCTGTGGCAGCTGACAGAGCAAAGGTGTTCAATGAAGCAATTGCAGAGTTTGTAGCCAGTCTTCCTGATGTAGAGGAGACTATATTGGGAGCACAGGATGCAGTAAATGACCCCGACACATTCATATGTGTTACTTTACTTGGAAGATCTGTTTAAAGCCCCAAATAGTAGTGAGAGAGGAGGTGCAAGTGTAGCATTTCTTGTAGTCACAGGGGTAGGTACCAAGGGGGAAATTGGTGGGAAAGGATTGAGCGGACAAGGGAGTCAGACAGCATCAATATCAACTTCTTCAATTTCCATTACCCCCCTCCCCGGCCTCTCTCTTTCCCTACTCCTCTATCTCCTTTCCTCCAGCTTCCCTCCCTTCCTTCTCCATTCAGAGACTACTTTTCTTAGCACTTTGCCCTTTCTTTTTTTGCTTCTTTTTCTTCTACCCTCACACCTGCATCCTCCTATTACATACCTATTAGCCTGTGCTCCTCCCTCCTCTCCCCACTTCTTATTCAGATTTATGAGAATGATCCTGGGGATGAGAAGGTTAACATACAGAGCTTTTGATGGCTCTAGGCCTGATCTCTGTCGAATATTGAAAGATCTAGAGAAGAGGCTTCCAGTAGTGGGAGAGTCTAGGACCAGAGGGCACTGCCTCAGAATAAAAGGACATCCCTTTAGAACAGAGATGAGGAGAAATTTCCTCAAGCCAGAAGGTTGCAAATCTTTGGAAATTGGTCCACAATTGTGTGTGGAGGCCTAAGTCATTGAGTAAATTTGAAGTGTAGGATGATAGGTTGTTGATTATTAAGGATGTCATAGGCTATTTGGGGGGAGAGAAAGGGCAAGAGAATGGGATTGAGAAGAAAAATACATCAGCCATGAATCAAATGGTAGAGCAAACTCAATGGGCCAAATGGCCTAATTTGGTTTCTAGCTTTTATGGTCTTATAGATGCTAACAAGCCTGTTCTGTGGGTAAAGTGCAATGTATTAATTAATCAAGGTTTATAAGTAAGCAACTCAGACTTTTTGTCATAAATATCAACAATTCTGAATTTTGTTATTTCCATAATAGTGCCATACAGAAAGTAAATTCCACAATGGAGAGTGATTATGCAATAGTGAAAAATTTGGAGTTAGTTATTTTCTGTGAGCTAGATCCATTGAACACTGATCTGAGGCTGTCCAAAATCAATCACAGCAAAGAGAGGCAAGAATTTCATCTCTGAAGCTACGTTTAATTCAAATATGGATACCAGAGGAAAAAGGGCAACACTAACTTTCCCCTCAGGCATTTCTTTTCAAATAAAAAAGTCCTACAACAATGAAGAACAGACTAAGTCTTGAATAGTTTATTTCTTAAAGTGAGCTTGATTTTCCTTTGGATAAAACATTTTTGTTTGTAAGATACAGCAAAATAAATAATATTAATAAGCTTCAAACAACATTTACCTCAGTGACCACTCCTGCTGCTATGGTGGAACCGCTATAACGTAACATAAAGCGACCCAGCTCTTTGAAATCTTTGTAGAGTTCCAGAGAAACGGGTCTTTGGGCCTGCAGCTCTATCACGGCATTCTGTCCTTTAGTCAAACATCTGAAGATAATAATAAAAATATGAAAATGGTAAAAACTAAATCAGAAACAAAATTTCATGGTTCATGAATCAAAGAGCCAAAATAGCCAACAATTGAGAATTTTGACAATACCATTTCAAGAATTTAAGATTTAGAAACTACTTTCTCCCAAACTATCAGAGCTGAATCTTGCACCCTTTGATAAATTACTCTTGATCTTCACCATTGCAGTTTTGTCCCAAAGTCAAACCCATTGTTTGAGGTCCCAATAGAACCATGTATTATGGTAACCACCTTCCTCCAAGATTCAACAAACACTTTGTGAACCACTGAACCAGCAAAAACTATTTTCAATTAAAAATTTTAATTTGAAGATTTCATTAGAGTTTAAAATTGAAAGTGGAAAAATACCACACAAAGGACAAAAGAGCATTCTTCGAAAATGGAATCTGATGTAATAAAACCCAAACCTTATGCCCTAGTAAAGAAGGGTGGAGAGAAAAAGATGGGATATCTGTGCTAGGTTGAATGACTGAATGGCCCATTGAGCTAGCTAATAAGGTAATGATTGATCTGGCCATGGACTCAACCTCAATTATATGCCTTTTCCTGACAACCCTTAATTCCACTATTATGCAAAAAATGTACATCAGCCTTCAGTGTATTTAATGTGCGAGCCGTGACTGTTTCACTGGGCAGAGGATTCAATTGATTCACTTCTCCCTGGGTAAAGCAGATCCTCCTCATCTCTGTCTTAAATTTATTCCCCCAAATCTTGAGGCTATGTCCCCTCATTTTAGTCTTGCCTATCAATGGAAACAACTTTCCAGCCTCTAACTTATCAATCCATGTCATTATTTTATGTTTCAATAAGATACCCCTCTCATTCTTCTGAATTCCAGTGAGAACAGTCCCAGGCGATTTAATCTCACCTCACAGGCTAAACCTTGCATCTCTTGAATCAACCTGGTGAACCTCCTCTGCACAGTCGCCAGAGTACATCTTTTCTTAAATAAGATGACCCAAACTGCATGCAATAAACCAGGTGCAGGCTCACCAGTTTCCTATACAGTGGCCACAGAACCTCTCTGTTCTTATATTCTATCCCTCTAGCAATGAAGGCCAACATTACATATACCTTTCTGATCACCTGTGGCACCTGCAAACCAACTTTTTGCAATTCATGCACAAGCACTCCTTAGTCCCTCCACACAATAGCATGATGCAATCTTTCACTATTTAATTTTCTTTTCTTTTTCCTTCCAAAGTGGATGACCTCACATTTACTAATATCGTATTCTATTTGCCAGACCCTTG